>NC_069502.1:958956422-959193922 GCF_027579735.1 Bombina bombina
AGCCAAAATATATTGAACTTACAGTGGTCCTTTAAGTTGATATGCAGGTGAAAATGTTGTCATCATCAGCTAGGAGTATAGAGGAGGTTCTTGTATATTATATTGCTCCTAGCTGACAATGACTTAAAGGATGAAGTGAAGAATGGTTGCTTCTGCGTTCCACGCCGGAATGCAACAATAGGCAATATTGTTTCGCCATCCATTCTAAAAAGTTCTGCCCCAAAGAGTAGTTGACTTACACCTAAGGGGCACTTTAAGTGTGGTAGAGGCTCATGTAAGGCATGTAGCTATGTAACGGTTGGAAAAGATTTCCAATCCAGTGTGTCCCAAAAAGTGTATTCACATTATCATTGTACAAATTGCAAATCTAATTATGTCATCTATGTGATCACATGCTCTGAATGTCCCAAGCAATACATTGGCTGCACCTCATGTGAGGTGAGGGAGCGAATACATGCTCACTTAAATGACATAGAACATGGCAATTATGCCACAGGTGCCGCCAAACACTTTTTTTGTCACACATGGCAAAGATGTTAGTCTATTTACATGGAGGGTTATTGATTTGATTCGAAGAAGACCATGAGATGGTGATAGATTGAGGGATCTCCGTAAAAAGGAGGCCTACTGGATTTATACCTTAGCAACCAGACAACCATTAGGTATGAATATTGAAACTGATGTGATCAATTTTTGGTGAAATTGTTTAAAGTAATGTATACTAAGGGTGACTATTTCTTGAGAAATGTTGGCAGACTAACATGTAGATTTATTGGCTACATCGGATAAGTAGGAGAAATCAGTAAAATAGACAGTTTCTGGTATAATTTGGTTCAATATGGATCTAATAATAACTAGTATAGTTGTGCTATTTAATTGCATTTTAAACATACCTCTAATAGACTGATATGATTATACTTGTATATTATCTTCTTGTTTTGTTTGGCCTTTAATATTGTTTTGGAACATATGCCCTTGTTGAGAACTGCCAAAAGTTAAATTGTGTAATGGAACACTATTGGATTTTTGGAGCTCTTTACTAAATTTTCACCTGCACATCAACTTAAAAGTTAACTTCATAGTGTGATTATTTAAAAGTTTCCATTTATTTGGAAATGTTTCCAAATGTATTAATATGTACATAATGTGTATATAATATGTATAGCTAGACACGGCTATCACTGCTACCCTTTATTTGTATTGGCTGATAAGCTGACTGCAGGAACCAATAGAATGTTGAGATTGTGTACTTAAAGGGACATTAAACCCACATTTTGTCTTTCATAATTCAGATAGAGAATACAATTTTAAAAAACATTCCAATGTACTTCTATTATCTAATTTGCTTTATTGTTTAAATATCCTTTTTGAAGCAACATCAATGCACATGGGTGAGCCAATCACACAAGACATCTATGAGCACCTGCCAATCAGCAGCTACTGAGCCTATCTAGATATGCTTTTCAGCAAAGGATATCAAGAAAATAAAGCAAATAAGATAATAGAAGTACATTAGAAAGTTGTTTAAAATTGCATGTTCTATCTTAAGCATAAAAGACAAAATGTGGGTCTCATGTCCCTTTAAGGTGAATATTTCATCAAGGGTTAATATGGTCTATGATTAAGGATGGAAGCTGAAATGCGTAAGAAAGACAACCTGCCTGCAATCTTACCATTTTTTCTAAGTGCATAAGTCCCATTTTAGTTTTTATGCTGTCATTTACCACAATTAAAAGTTTCGGAATTTACTTATATCACACATATTAACACAAATATATATGTATATAAGCATATACATATATATTTACAGAAAAAATACAGTCCCCATAGACTGCAATGTAACACCCCATACCTGCCACTTTTAACCTTTAAAAACTGCTAAATGCAGTAAAAAAAAAAAAAAAAAAAAAAAAAAAAAAATGCTTAAACAAGCCACTACACACTTTTTTTTTTTTTTTTTTGGGGGGGGGGGGGGGGAGCAGTTGGGGCACATTAAAAAACATTAACCAGAGGTCTGACCGGAAATTGCAATTGCAAGCTCGCGGTAGCAATAACCAGCCACTTGTTATTTATCTTGCACCCATAAACGGGCGAATTTGCCCGTTTACGGGCGCGCAAAATATTAGCACTCCAATTGTAATCTAGCACTTAGTGGGCAAAATATAACTGCAATATATAAAGAGAGGGGAGAAATAACAAATTACGTTAGTTTGAAAATAAGAACATGTGAGGGAGGAGATGGAGGGCTCGATGATTGAAAGCTCTCTGGGCTGGCGAGATTATTAATGAATGCTCGCCAGTCCTTCTATTTCCCTGGTGGAATGATCTAAAGCCATTTTTTACCCTGAAAACAGGGTGTCTCGCAAAGGGGCGTATACTGCATTTTCATATGAAATGTGCACAACAAAATTCGTATTTTAAACATTATACAAAACAAATATTTGAACCATTCACACAAAAATAAGCAGGGAAAAATTGTATTGTTAAGGTGCATCAAAAATCGTAACAAAATTCTTCACCAAAAATCGTATGTTAACAAAAAAGTAAAATTAGTATGTAATTTACACAGGAATAAATCAAATTAAATATTTACAGCGTAAATCGTAATTGTAGTACACTGGATGTGCAAAAATCACACAGAAATTTGTACTTATAAATACCAAATGCAAAGCGTAATTGTTGTTTTTTCATAAAATGGGCTGAACATGGGCGTTTCATGGGCGTATATGACAATCTCACTAATTCCAGTGTAATTCTATAAAGATTCTCGCACTGCAGATATCACAGTGTTTTCTCGCCAACTTAAAGGTGGCAAGCTTTTCTCAAAACAATATGAACACTTATTACCCCAATAGAAAAACAAATGCATACTAAAATATAGGCGAATGTAAGATGCTATAAGCAGAAAGCAGCGTAATGCGAGTTATATTGACTGCAGGATTTTAATTTTAAAGTGCTCCCCCTGCTCCCTGCTAACTTCGCACTAAGGAGCAAAGTTTCCCTATCCAGCGAGCTTCATTACTTTTAATAGGAGCCATCTCGCAACTCGCAGGGACTGCCCCTTTTTTACGATCATTGCACCGGGGCAGCCCTGCGAGTGTCAGCGAGAAAAAGAAGGTTTGAGCTGGTGAAGAATATATCATCAAGCTCGGAGTGTATTTGATTAAAGCTTTAGGGAAGTGAAAGTAAATTGGGTACACCACCATCTTGTCTGTTTCCCGGCCTAGGAAAATGGCTGAAGTGGAGACACCCAGGAGAGAGTGCAAAAAGGGAGGCTATGTCTCGGGGGAGAGAGACAGGTTTCTGTGAGAGCCATAAGGTTTAGGGAGTATATGATGAAGAGATGTATGTTGATAATAGAATAAATATGGAAATCCTGTTTCTTTGAAGTGTGCTGGTGTCTAATTTTAAACAAAGTTATAGTGATTTACTCAACTTTATGCTAATTATTTGTAATAATATTGTAATATGCAACTCTTCATTGGATTGATCATATCCTGCTGGTTTCAGAGAGTGTCCTTTCTCAATGAGAAACAGAAAAATATTTTTCTGAGATTTTATTTTTCTTACAAAAATATTTCTTCTACATTACTTTTGTATTGTACAAGTCAGTGGTTTCCAAGTATTTACTCATTGAGACATAGTTGGTAAACTAATGAAATTCATGTGACACTAAGAATAAAAATCATGTTAACATAGTCAAAAAAGCAAGCTTGAAAACAGAAGATAAAGAAAAGAAAAATAAAGACAAGTTTGTTAGCTTTGGAATAGCGACACAAGACCATGGTACAAAACTAGTTCACAAGAGGCAATAAAGTCTTTATGAATTTGGCATCCTGGGCTTAAGTTTAGGTGACAAATCCCGACAATACCCCTAGAACTATACTACAACAATGAAACCTTGTAATTAAACAAAAGGCAAAAGTATTGAAAGAGCCAGGAGCTCTCTGGGGAAATGTACGTCAGATCTTATTGGACTTTGGGACTCATAAGTCACAAGCAGGGTTGGGACAATGGGGCCAATTTAACAAGCTGTCAATCGGCCCCAATGCAACTGTTTTTGCGCAAGCTTTCAGGCTCGCTTGAAACAGCAGTTAAGAAGCAGCGATCTTAAGACCTCTGCTCCTTAACTCGTCCACTGCCTCTGAGGTTGCGGACATCATTCCGCCTGATCGTATACGATTGGGTTGATTGTCCCGCTAATCTGCAGGGGGCGGCATTGCACAAGCAGTTCACAAGAATGCAGTTAAATGCGATGTCTTGATAAATCGGTCCCTTTATCTGAACTGTCTAACCGCTTACTGCAAATACTGATGGCGTTGTGCTACTTGACAGTTGTTCATTTATAAGTCTCTGGTTTTACCCGAGTGATTTTTAAAACGGTTACATAAATATTTGAGAGCCACGTGTCCTACTATCCAGCAAGGATTGATTACATGGACTTTTAAACTTAGTGCTGAGACTGAGTTATAGCTCTAACCTGTGTGAGTATGGCTCCTTACATTGCTTTAGTTTTATATTCTATAGGACTCTACTATTTTGGGTTTTTTCTATTTCTGAGAATATTATACCAGAAGACCCCTAGAACACCTTTGAAAGCCAACAACCAGCCCCTCGTGTGTGCATGATTGCCAAGACAGCTTTCATTCTACCCAGTGCAAACTACTGTAGCATAACCAGATATGTTTATATTTTATAAAAACAATCCTTTATATAAACCGTTTTTTAAGCTTGTTATTTTTGTGTTGGGTTGTAATTGATATTTTTCAGCATTATTAGTGATTGGTGTTTGATGTGCAAGATATAATGTAATGGGCACCTCACACAACTATAGATGTCAATGGTAGAAATGCCCACAAAACTGTGAACAGTGTAGGGGAAGTGAGGCACATAAATGATCTTGCTTTGATAACCACATGAGTTTATATGAATCTAGCACTATTAGTAGATCTTTTTCAGAGCTTGAATCACATTCTGGTTGGAACCCTTAGACAATACACTGTTTAGAATCACTTTTTAGATAATGCCATTTTAGATACATTATAGGATATTTGGGAAAAGTAACTAAAATGTGAGCACACTTAAATATTGAGTGTAGTCAAAATTGAAAATGTTATAATGTAATTAACTCATAGAGATGCCATAAAAAATAACAAGCAAATAGCCCCCATTCTGTCAGTTTCAACCTGTGGTTCCCAATCTTTTGCAGGTCTCTGCCCCCTTGGTTCTATGAATTCAACCTTAAATGCCCCCTAACATAACCTATAAAAATAATGTTCAGACCAGGGACCCATTTATTGAAGCCCAGACGGACTAGGTTGACTTCTGGGAACCTTGCCCGCCTGACATTACAGCAAGAAATTTAACATTCTTGTGCAACTGTATCCCATGCTTTCGCATGATTGCAATCTTATTGGGATTATTTAACTCTGCAAGCCTTGAGATGAAGTAAGGGTAAGTAGCAGCAATCTTAAATGGGGCCCCAGAAGTGCACAACCCTTAAAAAGGCACATAAAACCCACATTTTTTTATTTCCTGATTTAGACAGAGTATGCAATTTTAAACATCTTTCCAATTTACTTCCATTATCTAATTTGCTGCATTCTCTTGGTATCCTTTGTTGAAAAGCATACATAAGTAAGCTCAGGAGCTACAATGCACTACTAGGGGCTAGCTGTTGATTGGTGACTGCACATATATGCCTCATGTAATTGGCTCAAAAGATGTGCTTAGCTAGCTCACAGTAGCGCATTGCTGCACTTTGAACAAAGCATTTTCTTTGTCATCTGATATCAGCTTTTTAAAGTTGATAATGACTGTGCAAGTCTTATAAACCACAGTAAGTAATAAGTAATTATTTCACTGTTCAAAAACTGTTAATCCGATGGATGGGCATGATGAAGTGACGCTAGTTTTCAGTTTACCAACCCCTGGTTTCATGTCACTTAGTAGGGGTTTTAAATTGCCATAGTCGGAGATCTGGAGATTTCTTTGCTTGGAGCTACTGCACTTATAAATCAACTTTATAGAAAGTGTATTTTGCTTAAGACTTAAAAACCTTAAATGGTTGACTATGTGCAATGCTACTCAGACAAACACAACATGCTTTTGTTGCGTTTCCTGCTACTACATAATGATTCTAAACTCTGCAGTTAAAGTTAATAATACATGCTAATGTACAGCACTGGCTAAACAAAGAATGCTAGTTGCTAGACTACAGTACAAGTACCTGAAATTTATCGTAGTAAGAAAAAGTATACGTTTCTGGTAAACCTGAAC
The DNA here is from genome assembly GCF_027579735.1 of Bombina bombina. NCBI lineage: Eukaryota > Metazoa > Chordata > Amphibia > Anura > Bombinatoridae > Bombina > Bombina bombina. Next base: position 958,962,702 of record NC_069502.1, read on the forward strand.
TATCATATAAGAAAAAATACAAAATGAGAAAGTTGTTTTGCTTATTGTATCTACTATAAAGCACAACAAATTGTGATATTTATCCTTGGAGGGGCCCACTAGCATCTTCTTATTCTCCTTTCCCGCTAGTGCCCTGCCTTGGTAATTTAATTGCCCCCCTTCCACTTCTTATGCCCCCTCAGTAATCCCACTGCCCCCCCCTAGTGGGGGGGCGATAGGTATCAACACTGACCTACCATAACATTGGGACTCAGCCTTTTATTCAGGGACTAATACCTTTGACTCCTGCATTTAGATACTCACCAGAGTGAACTTTTGAAATAAGGACTTCCTTAATACCAACTACTTTGCTGAAAGAGCTACATTCTTAAGTTATATTCTCTCTATATACAACTACAAATCTTTTCACATGTATTAGAGTACTCTTATCTTTGTTTAAATTGCATTTTTTGCAGCTTGTTGAATATTATTTGAGGATATGCAGAATATGATACAGGTGAATCTATGCTCACTTTGGATATCCTGAATCCTTGGTTATTAGGGATCAGAGAAAACAGTGTTCCCTCTAAGGCCAGTTTTGTGTGCGTCCCAGCATTGAAACAGTTAATAAGGGAACCACACCTTGAAGTCTGCATTGTGTAGTGTTTGCCAATTTATATATTTAACTGTTTCACTGCTGGGCCACACACAAAATTGGCTTTAGAGGGAACACTAGCTGAGAACAACTGATTTAACCAAAGTAAAATCAAAGCTTTAGTTGGAAGTCATTTATAATATTTGGACATTTACTGGTATAATATTTATTCAGCTAGAGATTGTGACATTTTTCTCATTGTTCTGAAATGACTAGACATGTGCGTTTCGATTCGGAACGAATAGAAATTCGGATGAATTTCTTAAATTCAGAGATTCGGATCGATTCGGATTTCCGAATTACGATAGTACCGAATCTACTGAATAAATCCGAATTAGTTCGGATTTATTCGTTACATTCGGATGGCCATGGATTACACTAGTATTGTACAGTATATTAGGTTATATCACTCTGCTATGGGTTACACCTAATATACAGTACATAATACTAGTCTAATACACAGCACATCCCACCTAACACATACCGAACCAAACCGAACCGAACCCAGCCGAACTTATTCGAATCCGAATTAATCCGAAACAAATTCATTCAAATTTTTCCAAATTCGAATCGATCCGAAGCTAAATTCGAAAACATCCGAATCGATCCGAACCGAAACAAATTTTTCCGCCATGCACAAGTCTAGAAATGACAACAAAATGAAAGCCTGATATAGTGAAATAATACATGCATTTTTCTTCTCATAATGCAAAATAATCTTGGGTTGCCAGCTATCTGGTATTTTACTGTTGTCAGTATTTTTATGTTTTAGGTCAATGTAGATAATAAAGAATGTGTTTCAATGGCTTGTTATATCAACTGAGGAGTATACTATCTATGGGAAATGTTTCTTTATGTGTATGCTTGTATATGAAATAGCTGTTTTTGATCTTTGAAATCACAACCAATTAAAATGGAATGAGCTTGCAGGCAGAGTAGAGCTCCTTATCTAACCAGTCTCTATTTACACAAAGATTGGCATTACCTTATATATGTCTGTATATATACAGCCAAAAACCTACAACTGAAAATGCACATTTTAACTATCTATCTCTCCCACCCCCCACTGGGGTGTGTTTTCTTTGGTTGACTCTTGTTTACATACCTTTTCTGTAACCATCACTGCAGTATGGACATTTTCAATATAAGTGGAGGTTTCAACTGGCAAAATCAGTTTTTTTGATTGATAAATAAAGGCAAAGGAGTTCATTGTAAACAATTTTATATACTCCAGCAGTTAAATGGATCATTGGAAACACATTAGACAGAACATTTTACAGTATGCTGTCTTTTTACAGCAAGTTTTTTTTTTTGCATTATTAATTCTAGCTACCTATTTTTGACCCCCACATATTAAACATTAGGCAAAGTCCTGTGTGAATGCCACAAGAACAGCAGCTCTCAAGCAGGAAAAGATTATCATTGGCAAGCACGTGTGACTGATGCTACTGACTGGCATATGGCAGTTTCCTATCCAGAAGTACCAATGCTTACAGTTCCCAAGTGGGAATTTAATTACGTGTTTAAACTTTTTTTGCAGCTGTAACAAATGAGAGCACGTCATTTTTTTATAAGAATATCCTTTAGGGATAAGTAAGACTGGGAAGAAAATTAAGCATATTTTAAAATAATTCAAGCCTTGTATCCTTATAAATAAAGATTATTTAAAAAAAAAAAAAAAAAAGCAGTTGTGTTACAATTGTTCTATCTTCATATTCTAGTCGCTCAATGACCGTTTAAGAGAGGCAATACACATAAATTACCTATAATAGCTTACTATGTCCTTGAAGATACAGATATACAACTAGGCTGGAAATTTCCACTAGTACTTTAGTTTCAGACTTCTAAGAAGTTTCAGGAGACTAGTAAAATAGGTTCCCCCCACTTTATTTAATATTTAGTAAAATAGTAGTATTGCCAGGTCTCTATTATTGAACTGGGCATTCTAGTATTTCAGTTGGCTATCTAGTGAAATCTACTAAAAAATAATATGTCTGTTTTTAGATCTCTGGCCTTAAATGTCGTATGTAGTACCTTCAGAGAAAGGTATATCAGTTTTACTACTGGCACTTTTTGGTATCCTATATACAGCGCCGCATATAAATGCGGTACGTATATTTCACCTGTCGCCCGCAATTTTTACTCCCATAAGCTAACATGAGACCGTGTCGTAAATCGGTATCCAATATCCAGCGCAAGGCCTTACGTGGTGAAAATGGAGAAATCTTACTCCATTTTTACCTGGCCATAAAAGGCAGCAGGAGCAGGCCTTGTGCCGAGTATGGGAGCACCGTAACTCCATAAAATGTCTGGAAAAATAAACTAACACCTAACGCATGCGCAATGTCTATCTACCTGTCAACCGCAATCCCCCACCGCAATAACTAATAAACTCTATTAACCCCTAAACCGCCATAGCCTATTAAATGTATTAACCCCTAATCTGCCGCCTCCAATGTCGCCGCCACTATAATAAAGTTATTAACCCCTAAACCTAACCCTAACCCCCCTAACAACTATTATTTAAATAAATCTAAATAATATTACTATTATTAACTAAATTATTCCTATTTAAATCTAAATACTTGCCTATAAAATAAACCCTAAGATAGCTACAATATAATTAATAATTACATTGTATCTATTTTAGGATTTATTTTTATTTTACAGGCAACTTTGCATTTATTTTAACTAGGTACAATAGCTATTAAATAGTTATTAACTATTTAATAGCTACCTAGTTAAAATAACTACAAATTTACCTGTAAAATAAATCCTAACCTAAGTTACAATTACACCTAACACTACACTATCATTAAATAAATTAAATTAATTAACTACAATTACCCAACATTAAATACAATTAAATAAACTAAACTACAAAAAATAAACAAACACTTAATTACAGAAAATAAATTTTTTTCAAGAAGTTTAAACTAATTACACCTAATCTAAGCCCCCTAATAAAATTAAAAAGCCCCAAAAAATAATAAAATTACATACCCTATACTAAATTACAAATAGCCCTTAAAAGGGCTTTTTGCGGGGCATTTCCCCAAAGTAATCAACTCTTTTACCTGTAAAAAAAGAAATACAACCCCCCCAACATTAAAACCCACCACCCACACACCCAACCTTACTCTAAAACCCACCCAATCCCCCCTTAAAAAAAACTAACACTACCCCCTTGAAGATCCCCCTACCTTGAGCCGTCTTCACCCAGCTGGGCTGAAGTCTTCATCCTATCCTGCCAGAAGTCTTCATCAAATCCGGGCTGAAGAGGTCCTCCAAGCGGCAGAAGTCTTCATCCAAGCGGCATCTTCTATCTTCTTCCATCCGGCGAGGAGCGGCTCCATCTTGAAGACATCCAGCGCGGAGCATCCTCTTCTTACGACGTCCTAACGAAGAATGAAGGTTCCTTTAAATGACGTCATCCAAGATGGTGTCCCTTCAATTCCGATTGGCTGATAGAATTCTATCAGCCAATCGGAATTAAGGTAGGAAAAATCATATTGGCTGATGCAATCAGCCAATCGGATTGAAGTTCAATCCGATTGGCTGATCCAATCAGCCAATAGGATTGAGCTCGCATTCTGTTGGCTGTTCCAATCAGCCAATAGAATGTGAGCTCAATCCTATTGGCTGATTGCATCAGCCAATAGGATTGTTCCTACCTTAATTCCGATTGGCTGATAGAATTCTATCAGTCAATCGGAATTGAAGGAACGCCATCTTGGATGACGTCATTTAAAAGGAACCTTCATTCTTTGTTAGGACGTCGTAAGAAGAGGATGCTCCGCACCAGATGTTTTCAAGATGGAGCCGCTCCTAGTCGGATGGAAGAAGATAGAAGATGCCGCTTGGATGAAGACTTCTGCCACTTGGAGGACCTCTTCTGCCTGGATTCGATGAAGACGTCTGGCCGGATCGGATAAAGACTTCTGCCCGGCTGGGTGAAGACGGCTCAAGGTAGGGTGATCTTCAAGGGGGTAGTGTTAGGTTTTTTTTAAGGGGGGATTGGGTCGGTTTTAGAGTAAAGTTGGGTGTGTGGGTGGTGGGTTTTAATGTTGGGGGGGTTGCATTTCTTTTTTTACAGGTAAAAGAGCTGATTACTTTGGGTCAATGCCTCGCAAAAAGCCCTTTTAAGGGCTATTTGTAATTTAGTATAGGGTAGGGAATTTTATTATTTTGGGGGCTTTTTTATTTTATTAGGGGGCTTAGATTAGGTGTAATTAGTTTAAACTTCTTGTAATTTTTTTATTTTCTGTAATTTAGTGTGTTTTTTTTTTTGTACTTTAGTTTATTTAATTGTATTTAATGTTAGGTAATTGAAGTTAATTTAATTTATTTAATGATAGTGTAGTGTTAGGTGTAATTGTAACTTAGGTTAGGATTTATTTTACAGGTAAATTTTTAATTATTCTAACTAGGTAGCTATTGTACTAGTTAAAATAAATACAAAGTTGCCTGTAAAATAAAAATAAATCCTAAAGTAGCTACAATGTAATTATTAATTATATTGTAGCTATCTTAGGGTTTATTTTATAGGTAATTATTTAGTTTTAAATAGGAATAATTTAGTTAATAGTAATATTATTTAGATTTATTTAAATAATAGTTAAGTTAGGGGTTGTTAGGGTTAGACTTAGGTTTAGGGGTTAATAACTTTATTATAGTGGCGGCGACGTTGGAGGCGGCAGATTAGGCTATGTGGGCTATGGCGGTTTAGGGGTTAATACTAGAATAGGTTAATTGCGTTGTGGGCTATGGCGGTTTAGGGGTAAATAATTTAGTTATTACTTGCGGTGTGGGTTTGATGGCGGATATAGGGGTTAAAAGTTTAAATAGGCATATTGCGTTGTGGGGGGTTGTCGGTCTAGGGGTTAATACATTGTCGGGCTATTTTTGGGAGGCATGTTAGACTTTTACGGGAGATTTTTTATTTTCTTTACTTTTCTTAGGCGCCGGCAGTTTCTAAAGTGCGGTAAGTCACTAGCGACTACAGAAATTTGTAGTTACGCTCATTTCTGGACATCGCTAGTTTATCCGACTTACAGGACTTTATGAGCTGCCGGCGGGGTTTATGTAATACCCCGATGTGCGAGGTGAAATTACGGGCAAAGCAGGTTTCCACGCTTGCGCCAAAACCTGCGCTGTATATTTGATCGCGCCCATGGGGTTTAAATTACTGCTTTGTGTTACTGGCACAAAGAGGGTTAAAAAATAGTGTTACCTTTCTCAAACTGCTACGTATGTGTGTGTGTTCGTTACTGACATTAAATCACAGCATGCTCATTTTTTTTTAAATATTTTTTTATTGAGATGCAAAAAAACATATCAAAATATAGTGCAATATAAACAAGTTGCATACAGAATAACTCAAATATATCAGTACATAACATAATGGACATGTAAGTAGAGAAAAATACAACATCAATTACATTGCAACCAAGCATTGCAAACAATATGTACACTAAGTTACACATATTTCAATATAATCAAATAGTATATCCGGTTAGCGCTCAGAACCTATAACATCCTCAATTTTATTTATAACTGTAAATGAGATCTCCCTCCCCCAACTAAAGAGGCCACTCTTCTTGGGTCTCTAAACGATAGAAGATGCCGTTTAAAAAAGTGGGGAGAAAAAAAAATAAAAAAAATATCTATATTGTAAAAAATAGGGATGGGAATATAGGTGGCTGCTACGATGAATCAAATATATGATAAATAGCATGGAAGAGTACATGGAATCTACGTTCCTTTGTTTAACCAGTAAACAAAAATTCAGAGAGGGCGGAGCCAAAAATATAAAAGCTATAGCCACAGGGAGGCAGGAGTAATTAAACCATGGAGTATATTATAAACCCAGAAGTTAATTTGTACCACTATAAGCTATGATTTACACTGCATCTAAATAATCTGAAAACTAGACACTTAGCCATTCTCATATAACTGTCGCAATAAAAACTAGTCAAACTTCCCCAAATAGTAAAAGCACAGCAGTTGTGATCCATCTTGTAAGCAATTACGTAACCCAAGACTAGATATGAGTGCCTATGAACAGGGTAAAATAGCAGATTATATCTTGAACCTTAACTTGAAATCCAGCATGTAGCTAAGTACCATTTCGTAATTTGCCAAGAATGCTGTCTTCAATAACATGTTAGGCTCCCCCTCCCTGCGGGCACAGGGCCTATGCCCCACAGCAAGGCGGACGAAATGTTTAGGTCTATACGGTATATACAGCCTGTTACCCTTCTTACTTTTCAGTAAAGAGACTTCAGCTATTTACATCCATATATAGTCCATTTAAAAATATCACTGTGTTGTTAACCTTCTACTTCTGTAGGGTGGGTTAAACAATATTAATATCTAGACATTCTTTAATTAAAATGCAATACAAGCTTAAATGGGGGAGTCTTAATTGAGGCAAACGTTACAACACTAGAGTAGGTAGCATAAAATTTAACAGTAACAACAAATAAAGCCATTTTAGCAAACCAGTGCAAATAGTAAATAAGAGACCAAGCAAATTGTGGACATACTTATAGGCATTTAGTACATTTTTAAAAGTAACATCTTAGGTTAGGACTAATTGCATCATTAATCTATAAATGATTCTGAAAGATCACCCAATGTCTAATGGGGGTATTAAAACTGTCTACTATTCCACATGGGGGAAAAACTTTGCAAGGTGGTAGGATGGTAGGATAAACACTGCTTCCTTCTCATGTGTCATAAGAGGCATCTAATAAACAACCTTCCTCCTTTATTATATGCCATGTTGCCCCGGCCGCAGGCAACATCTGCATTAAATTCTTGTATAGTAAGAGGGGTACATATTATTACATATTATTGTGGGACTACCAAAAGTACAGTCTAGTCCGGTATGTAAGCTCCAATCTGTCTGCAGACAGTAAATAATGCATTACCCAATTCCGGACTTCCCATAGTTAGAGATATCGAGTGGAAAGTTCAGTTCCATTTGCAATGTTTTCCTGTGTGAAGGCTGGTAATGCTCAATCATGGGGATCATTCATGCTCACCTAGATAGTTAGGTAAAGCAAATGCGTTCCATATTGTGTAATAGAAAAACTGCGTCTAGAAAAGACACCAAAAACATTCCTGGGGCCCCTTCAGAAGGCCTAAGTGCATTAGATGTTTCAGCAACAAGAATTCCCCTCCCGGTTCTATCTACAGTCCTTCCAGAGGCAGTTGTCTCCCGCACAAACCGGACCCTCCAGAACCCCAAGGCCACATCAGGCAATAGAGGCTGTTCGTACCAGGTGGGTACATTTGGCATCTGGCTGTCATGCTGATACAATCTGTGTGACTGCACCTCTCTGCCCTCAAGCCCTGTAGCTGGGTCATCAAAAGGCAAAATACTCTCTGAACATTCGGCAGACCCAGTGTTGGTGAATTCAACTTCCGGAGCAGCTAGGGGTCGACTGGTCTCCTCTACCTCAGTCCTCCTGGGAAAATCTTTATTTGATTCCCGTATCTGTACCTCACTTTTCCGAGCTGTCAGTTCAGGGCTATCAGCACTCGTAGTAAGGGCTAAGATCACCCCATGCTCAAACTCCAAGAGCTTATTGCTTATTAGATCCAGAAGTCTGCTCTCCCGACTTGATAGTTCCAACATTATGTCTCGCTGTTGCATCTCCACGTGGGCTGGAAGATGACCGCTCTTCGGCAGTCCAATGCAGGCTCCTGCAAAACAATGTGGGTTTTCCTCCCTTGTTAGCGTCTCTGAATCTCTAGACTACATATTTCAGTTATATGGGTTATTAGACAAATTAATTGCCCAAATTAAGTGAAACTGAATGGTCAGATATAATTTTAAACGTAGGATATAGTTGGAGCTATGGTAGCATGCGACCATTCAGTGTCAAAGCTGGCTCCGCCCTCCAGCATGCTCATTATTTATTACTGTAACCCATAGGTAAAATGACAGCCCTATATGTGCAACAACCTTATATGTGCTACTGGGATTAAAATTGCTGCTTTATTGTTTCTGGTAGCTGAGGGGATGAAATCCCTGCTCAGTTGACCCACTACAATCCGGATTACCCCCCAAATACTCAACTTAGACTGCCTTCACCAAGGTTATGAATGATCTTCTCTCTGCTAAAAATATTGGCCACTACTCTATACTTATCTTACTTGACATCTCAGCTGCCTTCGACACAGTTGACCACCCCCTCCTCCTACAGACCCTTAGCTCTTTTGGCTTCTGTGACACTGCTCCTGGATTCACTCCTATCTTTTTCACAGGTCTTTTTCTGTGTCATTTGCCGGCCACTCCTCCTCTCCAATGCCTCTGTTTGTTGGAGTACCTCAAGGATCTGTTCTTACTTCTCTACTTTTCTCCATTTATACTGCTGTGCTGGGTAAACTTATCAACAGTTATGGCTTCAAATATCACCTCTATGCTGATGACACCCAGATCTACCTCTCCACAAAGCTCTCACTAACGCCGCTCCCCTCTACCTATCCTCTCTAATAAACAAGTATACTCCAGCCCGCCCACTAAGATCCAACAATGACCAGCTCCTTACATCTGTGACTATAACCGCTTCTCATGCTAGACTGCAGGACTTCTGTTGTGCAGCACCTACCCTCTGGAACACTCTCCCTCGTGCTGTCAGGCTTTGCCCTAATCTTTCTTCCTTTAAATACTCTCTGAAGACTTTTCTGTTCAGGGAAGCCTACCACCCAACTCAATAATATTTCTCTTACCTAACAACATTTCCCTCATTTAACTCTGCATTAACATCTTTCTCAATCTTGCAGTCCTCATCTCCTGTTTCTCAACCTCCTAACCTTCTAGATTGTAAGTTCCCACGGGAATAGGGCCCTCAATTCCTCCTGTATGTGTTTGTAAATTTTGTCCTGTCTCTTACAAGTCTTATATTATTGTTTTATTTAAATTAACTGTATCCATGGACAGCGCTGCGGAATATGATGGCGCTTTATAAATAAAGAATAATAATAATAATAATAATAATAATAATAATAATATATATATATATATATATATATATATATATATATATATATATATATATACACACACACACACTTTAACACTCCTTTTAAACAAGGATAGTAATATTTTTCTGTAAAGATGTCCTGTATAATGTGTTGCAGCTCGGTGTTGCTCTGTATGTAACTGCACACATGGGAATTTGATATGCAGATAAATTCACTTGTCATCTCATATTTGCTATCTGAGACTCAGGGCAGAGTAACTTGCTCCAAGATTTGGCACTAATCTTTAATAGACGCCCCCAGCTTGAAACAAGCCCCTAGGATATGTCTGCATACCGATAGCAAACCACAATAAATTACCATTAAATATAGTAGAACTGCATAATCAACAACTGCATAATAATAAAAATACGACAATACAAAAGCAGTAGTTTTTTTATACAAATTTCAAAATGTCATTCCATTTGCCGCCCCCTGTATGAGGTGACAGCCATCAGCCAATCACAGACTCATATACATTGTAAACCTTTGCACATGCTCAGTAGGAGCTGGTTCCTTAGGAAGTGTGCATATAGAAAGAATTGTATTATTGCACTATTGCTTGCGTTTAACTATGTGTTTAACCTGTGCAAAGTGGTTAAACATATAGAGCAACAATGCTGGAAGCTAGGTGAACACATCTGGTGAGCCAATTACAAGAGGCATATGTATGTAGCCACTAATCCTTGGAAATGAATTAAAATTCCAACCTTGTCTGATTTTAAACAGAACTTTATTCCAGATTCATTCCACTTGGATCCAAAAGAACATACAAAGAAGAAGGATATTGCAGGCTTGAAACATTGTTCTTTTGGAACATAATGCAATGAAGCTGGAATAAATCAAATAATGCTGGAATTTTAATTATTATGCAAGGCATTTTTGGGGCGTGGCAGCTGCATTGTTCCATGACTTTTGTTTTGAGTGCTGCCTTCTATTTTTAAATAGGGTAGCTACCCAATCACCATCTAGTTTCCAGCAGTGCACTGATGCTCCTGGGCCTACCTAGATATGCTTTACCACAGGGGTACCAAGCTCAATGTATTTGGGAGCCACTGGCCAATTGATCTTCTCCCATGGGGGTCGCTTGGACTGAGTAAGTGCGCCAGAACTGGAAGTGACATTTACCCAGGGCCAGTGCTTAAAAACCACTGCTTTACAACAAAGGATACCAAAGGATGAAATAAATGTACCAATAAAAGTAAATTTAAAATTCTCTTAAAAAAAACAAACATTTTCTATCCCAATCATGCAAGTCTGATTTTGGCTTGCATTTGCCTTTAAGTAAATAATATTCAAATTTAAAGTCAGTGGCACTTTACAGTTTCAGAATGGTGAAGGGTTAATTATAACATTCAAAAGCGTACGTATTCTACTGAAAGTGAGCACTGTTATTGAATTTGTGCCCTTCGCTTTGGTTTTTTTCTGTCTATTCAGCAGGACCCTGGAAAACAAAAATATTTATATAATTTTCTGAAAGTCCCTGGCAGATGTGTTCAGCTTAATATGATCCTCTCTGGTGATCAGTTGGAAAACAATTATGCTTTTCTTTACCAAGACGGAAATTAAGTTATATGAATCATCTGCATTAAAAAAATGCATATTTATTTAAAATGAAAATATTAGATCTCTGCAGATGTATCCAAAGATGAAGATATGTATTTAGTTTATAGGTGAAGATAGTTAACCCTTGGCTGACACATTGTGGTTGTGCTGCACGTATAATTTAAAAAAGTAAAGGGACATAAAAGTCAGAGTTTTAAATATGCATCCAAAATCACTGCTTTTCAAAAGATTTGTAGGTACAAAAACATTTAAAGCTATCATGTTGTTGGAAAGCATCTTGAACGTTGTTTATGTTACTTGTTTAACCAGAGGAAACCGTTGCACTAAACTATTCTATTTAACCCTAAACTGACACCCCCCACACATCGCAATGTAACCCACAACACTATTAACCCCTAAAATGTCACAACCCCACCACAAAATAACCCACTACACTATTAACCTTTAAAAAGTCACAACCTCACCACAAAGTAACCCACCACGCTATTAACCCCTAAACCACCACAACTACATCACAAAGTAACCCACTACCCTATTAACCCCTAAACAGCCACAACCGCCACGGCAAAGTAACCCACTACCCTATTAACCCCTAAACCGCCACAACCCCACTGTAGAGTAATACACTACATTATTTACCCCTAAACCACCACAACCCCCATCTCAAAGTAACCCCATAGCAAAGTAACCCACTAACATCTAAACCCCCTAGCACCTCCTAAATTACCCTAAAAACATACTAACCTTACCTGTAAAAAAATAAAAAAATGAACCTTACCTAAGAAAACAAAAACCTAACTTTACCTGAAACCTAAAAAACTAACGTTAAAGGGGAAAAAGAAACCTAACATTACAAAAACAAAAAACAAACTACCATTACAAAAAGACAAAACAAAAAAAACCTTACCATTACAAAAAAATAAAAAAACTACCATTACAGAAAGCAACAAACAAATTACCAAAAATAAAAAAAAGTTATGGCTATTCTAAAACCCCACTTAAAAAAAAACACACCCCAAAAGTGATTTAGCTCTTTTTTAGTGAGTACAATCTTTAGGGTTTAGTGTTATTTTTTGGGGGGTGGGTTTTTTTTTTTGTTTAGATTGGTTTGTTCGTTTTTTTGTTTGGTGGGGTTTTAGAATATCCATAACTCTTTTTTTTTTATTTTTGGTTATTTGTTGTTTTCTGTAATGGTAGGTATTTTTTTGTAATGGTAGGTTTGTTTGTTTTTTGTAATGTTAGTTTTTTCCCCCAGTTATGTTAGATATTTTATTTTTAAGGTAAAGTTAGGTTTTTTATTTTTAAGGTAAGGTTATGTTTTTTTATTATTTCAGGTAAGTTTTTTTTTTTTAAAGGTACTTTTAGGTTGTTGTTTTTTTACAATTAAGGTTAGTAGGTTACTTCACGGTGTGGATGTGGCAGTTTAGGGGTTAATAGTGTAATGGGTTACTTTGCGATGTGGGTGTGCGCTAGTTTAGGGGTTAATAGTGTAGTGAGCACTTTGCGGTTGGGTATGTGGCAGGTTAGGGCTTATTAGAGTAGGGGGCTTATGAAGATTTGCGTCAGTGAGTATGGGTGTTAAGTTTTTTATCCACGTTTGTTTCTCCACTGAAGTCTATGGGAGAGTACATTAACACTATCTCAATATTAAAACTTCTGCTCTTTGCACGTGTCGGTTGAAAAAGATTTACTTTCAACTTGTAAAATGTGCGCTCCCCAATGAACACGAAGAACAGAAGTCGAGCTGAGTTAGCGTGCGAGCGGAGCGAAAGCGATAGCGCTCCACTCATAATCTAGCCCTTTATGGGGAACAACATTTTGCATTCAAAGGCCCCAATTTATCAAAGGTCTTGCGGACCTGATCCGACACTGCAATCAGGTCTGCAAGACCTCGCTAAATGCGGAGAGCAATACGCTCTCCGCATTTAACATTGCACCAGCAGCTCACAAGAGCTGCTGGTGCAACGCCGCCCCCTGCTGACTCGCGGCCAACCGGACGCCAGCAGGGGGTGTCAATCAACCCGATCGTATTCGATCGGGTTGATTTCCGGCTATTCCTGTCCGCCTGCTCAGAGCAGGCGGACAGGGTTATGGAGCAGCGGTCTTTAGAAGCGGTCTGAAGACTCGCCAGAAACACGGCCCTTCAAGCTCCGTACGGAGCTTGATAAATGGGCCTGTATGTCTCTTTGAGACTACTTGTAGTCAACATTTTCTTTGTTTCATCTAAGTTTTTTGTTGTTGTTAAAACATCTCGTTAATCAGATGCAGAGGTGTGTCCCTCTCCATCAGTAAAGTAGTATACATATTTGTCCTTATCACAAAGTGAGGTTTAATTGGAAGAAAAAAAAATCAACACTGCAGTATTAGTTTCAATACACATTTAAACACCTTAAACTATACATTTTTTGGGCAAATAAAATATATTCGACATGTACATGCTCTTTCATATGTACATACCTCCCAAGAATTTTCATGGGTTGGGAGCTCTGCAGGCTGTCCCTCTAGAAGCTTTCCCTGTCAGTGCAAATGTCCTCGTTTACCGGTAATTTCCTGCTTCACCCCTTAACATGCCAAACTCGGCCAACCCTGCCATTACTTTTACTCGTGACACGACTCCGCCCACAAAACACCAGATTGGGAGACTGGTATCTTATTCTGAAATATCTGAGGAATGCGTTGCAACAAATGGGGCGGAGCCATGTCACATTAGGAAAAGCAGTGCTTAGAGGTGAGCAAGGTTTGGGCAGATCCAGTACATAATGAGGCTGTCCTCAGCAAACCAAGATCATTCTGCAAAATGTTTTTTAAACAGTACCATGTTATCATAGAACTGTAGAATATGTTGACACTTTACAAATAATGATAATAATCATTTCTAATGTACTAAAAGGGTTCCTGGTTTAGACAGTATTTAGGTTCTAGATTCGGAGGATCGCTTTCTGACCTGGACAAGTCTATATAAAAAACAAAGTTCTAAAATGTTTTGTTACTGCTATTTTGCTTAGATATGTGATGAAATAAATAGTGTACAAAAAGGAGATTAGGTTGCCATTTTGAGAATGTCAAGATCATCCCATAGTAATGTGGTTTTACCAATTCTTCATTAAATATTTGTTGAGGGCCTATGTTTGTATTTATATTAACTATTGTTCTCACCAGCTAACTTTGCAGGCCAGATGATCACGAGATTGTAAAAAAACTGTTACAAAATCTTCCTTGTTATGTGACATTAGTGCTTCATATACGCAGGTGATGTCCTTCAGTATTCTCTTATGGACTTCTGGTGAATGATATTTAGGATCATACACTAAATAAAAACTACTGGATGCTTTATGAATCCTTAAAAAATAGAACTTAGGACCCTTGAAATCATTAGCATTCACTATGGGGGGAGACTCTCATAATTCACTCCTGTTGAGATAAGATATTTAAACAACTATTTTGGTGACACCCAGATGCACAAGAATCATTCATTACACTATGGGCCAAATTACAAGCAGCAAGTTGAAAGTAAACTGTTGTATGTGAGCAAAAGCTGATGCGTGCTAACTTCAGGACTTCAGATATCGTGACCACGCTATCTTCTTCTCCCCATAGACTTCAATGGACACTGTGTTAGACCTACAGCGCTATCCCGAAGTGAGTAATAAATATTTTGCCTTCCTATGTTCTTCTCATAAAATATATTTTTTTTTTTATTTATAAATAAAAATTATATATATATAAATATATATATGTTTTTGTAACCTACAGATATATATAAGTACCTGAAAAAAATAAAACTTTTTATTGAATATTAATATGAATTATGTTTTTTTTTTACTGTAAATAGTTTAAATTCCAATGTTCTTTACTTAGAAGAAAATGTTCTTTGTATTTCTAAATATTTATATATATATATATATATATATAAATATTTAGAAATACAAAGAACATTTTCTTCTAAGTAAAGAACATTGGAATTTAAACTATTTACAGTAAAAAAAAACATAATTCATATTAATATTCAATAAAAAGTTTTATTTTTTTCAGGTACTTGAGTGGAAAGGGCACCAAAGTATATATAAACATGTATATATATGTGTAAACATGTGTATTTATATATTTGTCACCTTGTCTTATACCATACAACTTTTAACCCTTATAAAATATTTGTATTAATATTTCTATGAATATTTATATTAGATAATATATATATATATCAGTTTTACACTATATTTTTATATATTTCTGTTGTGTTTGGTGCAACTTTTTGTTTTTAGCCACAACCCCTTACAAAAGGACTTTAGTCGTGTTAACCAAATGAGCGCAAATTTAGTTTGCTCTCAAGTGGTCTCATTTACTTTAAACTTTGAGCACAAATTAATGTGGACGCAATATTGCAATATCTCGCCCCTGCTTCACTTATAATCTAGCCCTATACAAGTTAAATGAACCACCATTAAATGCTCTATAGAGGGGTTAGTAGTTCCTACATATATTACCCGATTAAATATATGCGGTTAGGTACCTAATCCCATGAGTGGAGCTTAAAAAACAAAACAAAAAAACCTTTAGGGTAAAATATTTATTATAAAATAAATCATAAAAACTTTTTCTATCCTTTTTCAAGAGATGGCACTTGTAAAAGCTTTGATGTCTTGTTTGAGGTTGAGATTTTGAAGCAAGAATTTCCTTGAAGAATATTATGGGTGGTATATTCAGCACAAGTGCATGCCCCATGTGCCAGGGACAGAATAGCTCTTCTACTTTAGAGGGAATCCGTCTGGATATTTACGTTACAGACAAGCGTTCCAAAAGGTCTCTATGAAGAGGAACAACTAATTGATTTTTGGCACAGATAAATTGCAGTACCCATGTTGTAAATATACTTTTATTTTTGCAGCATGGCCAATTACAGTCGTTATCTGGGTATTTAATATTATGTTTTCATGCAAAATATTTAATGAAGCAAGTGTGTTGAAACAAAGATGTTATAATAGATTAGTGTCATTGGTTAATTATAAAATGCACAGTAAATAATGTCATGTAGACAAATTATCATATACATATTTATAATTATCTTAAAGATAGTCATAGACAATAGCTGGGCAAGATATTATGTGGACAGGCTAGTTTTTCTCTTTGAGTTTCAGACACTAGCAGGGCCGCCATCAGGGGGTGTAAGGGGTGACTCCTGTCAGGGACCCTCTGGCCTGGGGGCCCCATGAGGCAATCACAACTCAGAGGCAATCACAACCCAGAGGGCGCTACAGCAGAGTTCTATTGAGTGTGGGAAATGTCATTATAAGGAGTAAAGCTTTAGCATTTGAGAGGATTTCTGAGTGTGCACTAAACCACAATGCACAGTGTAAGACATACTTGGCACTTCGGTTTGGACAGCGTGTGTCTGAGTCAGACGGCAGATCACTTTTTATTTGCAGATGAGGTAGGACTTACTTAGTAAATGTTTTTTATTTCTTTGTGCAATTTCAGATTGTAACTTCAGTGTGGTAGTAGTTGTATGGTGGGGCCAAGGGCCCATAAAAACCCATTTTTTTATCAATATGCAGCAGTGTATTTATGATTATTTGACAATGCTGTAGAAATTCTATATTTTAAACCATGCAGAAATGTTTCCTCAATACACAAATGGTAGCTGCCCTTTTGGCAGATATGAGTTTTTTTTATTTATATATATATATATTTTAATTGCATTCAAGTTTACTGCCCCTTTATGCAAGGACTTTCCAGATGCCAGGAGGCATTTCGTCTAAGATTTTTACATCTGCATAAAATGTTATACTCTCAGGCTAAGTTTGCTCAGTGTTTGAAATGAGACAGGTTTACTTAACACTGTTTAATTTACACTACAGCTGACATTTTGAAATACATACAAACAAGCCTAAATCCTACATTTAACCAGATCTAATGGTATGAGACTGAGTACCACAGGTTATCGTTCCACCAAGACCATATAGAGTACAGCATTTTCAAAATCCATAAGTACAGCTAACAGATGGGAACATTTGTACACCAGATTTGAAGTGGTGCTCTTGGTTGGGGAAAATAAACCCCCAAACATATCTCAACCTTTCAACTTTCAAAAGTACCCATTCTGTACAATTTTGAATTGACAGAAGTATTTTTGTTTGCACATTTACAAATTTGATTCTTTGAAAAGTGATCCCTTAATTTCTGCTATTTTTTTTATCATGCATGTCACACACTGTTGATTTAGGGGATGGCAATGTGCAGAAATTTTACCTCCTGTGAGTGTTTCTCTAGGTGTCTTTATTATTTTGTTGGTGTCTCTATGAGCGTTTATGTATTTTGTGTGTGTGTGTGTGTGTGTGTGTGTGTATGTCTTTGTGCATTTTCTGTGGGTGTCTCTGTGAGGGTGTGTGTGTGTGTATATGTCTGTGTTTTCGGTGGATTTCTCAGTGAGGATGTGTGTGTGTGTGTGTATGTCTTTATGTGTTTTCTGTAGGTGTCTATGAGTGTGTATGTCTTTGTGTGTTTTCTGAGGCTGTCTCTGTGGGTGTTTCCTTGGGTGTATGTGCAAGTTTGTGTTTGAGTTTGTGTGTGTGTCCATTGTATGTTTCTTTTTAGGACATTTTGACCTTACTACTGATTATTCACATCTTTCTACAGAGTTTGAGACTAATGAGACCTTTCCAGAAGTCACCAATCCACCACTTAACCTTTATATAATTTTTAGGCAGTTCAGGGCCTTTCCTTTCAGCCACTGCATGCTGTTGGCATCATATAGTTGGCATCTTCTTTGACATAAAGAAAATCTCCTTCTTTGACAAAACTGTAGTCTACTTAATTTCTTGGCAGGTTAATGCTTGAGTGTGTGTGTGTTTCTTGTCTGCTAGAGTGTCTATATGTGAATCCTTATGTGTGAGTGTGTGTTTCAGTATATGAGTGTGCCTGTATTTTTCTGTGTATGTGTGTTACTACCTTTACAACACTTCCAAGTTTGACTACACTTAAGAATAAAGTGCATATACGTTTTAGTCACTTGGTCAAAAATGGAACATGTCAAGTGGGGGGGGGGGGGGGGGGGCTGATCAATGGTTAAGCAAGGGGCCCCAAAATTTCTAGTGGCGGCCCTGGCCACTAGTAGGTGTATTTATTAAATAATGATGCTGATCAATGGGAGAAACTTAATAGTTCACACAAAATGAGTAGTGAGTCTATCATAAAGGCTATCCAATGGTTTAGTAATGGCCTCTTATACTAGAATCCTTTTCTTTTAATTTTGCTCACCAAGGGCCTGTGGTTCAAAACCTCACTGATAAGTGAGATGATCTAAAATGATCCTCCAGCACTGCAAGATCCCTAGTGGAGTTTTCAAAAGGCACATTTTGCTATACTTCTCCAAGGGGCGTGTGATGGACACCGGCTACCCCGACTGGGTAGCTCCGCCAAAAGGATCCTTTCTATACCTGGAACCAGTAGAGCGGAGAAAGTGATTTTAGCAAGAGGCCACCCTAATAACCAGAGAAGACCAGACCATAACCAGACAAGAACCAATATTAAGGTGAAACACGAACAGCCTTTATTGGGGAAAACACACTGCTTATACAGGGAGTGCAGAATTATTAGGCAAATGAGTATTTTGACCACATCATCCGCTTTATGCATGTTGTCTTACTCCAAGCTGTATAGGCTCGAAAGTCTACTACCAATTAAGCATATTAGGTGATGTGCATCTCTGTAATGAGAAGGGGCGTGGTCTAATGACATCAACACCCTATATCAGGTGTGCATAATTATTAGGCAACTTCCTTTCCTTTGGCAAAATGGGTCAAAAGAAGGACTTGACAGGCTCAGAAAAGTCAAAAATAGTGAGATATCTTGCAGAGGGATGCAGCACTCTTAAAATTGCAAAGCTTCTGAAGCGTGATCATCGAACAATCAAGCGTTTCATTCAAAATAGTCAACAGGGTCGCAAGAAGCGTGTGGAAAAACCAAGGCGCAAAATAACTGCCCATGAACTGAGAAAAGTCAAGCGTGCAGCTGCCAAGATGCCACTTGCCACCAGTTTGGCCATATTTCAGAGCTGCAACATCACTGGAGTGCCCAAAAGCACAAGGTGTGCAATACTCAGAGACATGGCCAAGGTAAGAAAGGCTGAAAGACGACCACCACTGAACAAGACACACAAGCTCAAACGTCAAGACTGGGCCAAGAAATATCTCAAGACTGATTTTTCTAAGGTTTTATGGACTGATGAAATGAGAGTGAGTCTTGATGGGCCAGATGGATGGGCCCGTGGCTGGATTGGTAAAGGGCAGAGAGCTCCAGTCCGACTCAGACGCCAGCAAGGTGGAGGTGGAGTACTGGTTTGGGCTGGTATCATCAAAGATGAGCTTGTGGGGCCTTTTCGGGTTGAGGATGGAGTCAAGCTCAACTCCCAGTCCTACTGCCAGTTTCTGGAAGACACCTTCTTCAAGCAGTGGTACAGGAAGAAGTCTGCATCCTTCAAGAAAAACATGATTTTCATGCAGGACAATGCTCCATCACATGCGTCCAAGTACTCCACAGCGTGGCTGGCAAGAAAGGGTATAAAAGAAGAAAATCTAATGACATGGCCTCCTTGTTCACCTGATCTGAACCCCATTGAGAACCTGTGGTCCATCATCAAATGTGAGATTTACAAGGAGGGAAAACATTACACCTCTCTGAACAGTGTCTGGGAGGCTGTGGTTGCTGCTGCACGCAATGTTGATGGTGAACAGATCAAAACACTGACAGAATCCATGGATGGCAGGCTTTTGAGTGTCCTTGCAAAGAAAGGTGGCTATATTGGTCACTGATTTGTTTTTGTTTTGTTTTTGAATGTCAGAAATGTATATTTGTGAATGTTGAGATGTTATATTGGTTTCACTGGTAAAAATAAATAATTGAAATGGGTATATATTTGTTTTTTGTTAAGTTGCCTAATAATTATGCACAGTAATAGTCACCTGCACACACAGATATCCCCCTAAAATAGCTAAAACTAAAAACAAACTAAAAACTACTTCCAAAAATATTCAGCTTTGATATTAATGAGTTTTTTGGGTTCATTGAGAACATGGTTGTTGTTCAATAATAAAATTAATCCTCAAAAATACAACTTGCCTAATAATTCTGCACTCCCTGTATACACAATCTCATCTTAATAAGAGTCTTATCTATTCCCAGGATCTCCCGCCATTCCCGCCCTTCAGACAGACTGATGCCTCCATAGGAGCCATAGATCCCTAGAAATCCCACAATAGTTAGGTTGCAGTTTCGGGGTGATCCCGGGGGAGTGGCGGCCTTTCCAGGGTGTCGTTGGAGTGGCAGCCTGGCAACGTTTTTGAGGTGGGGGTGTCCAAAACCCCCAGTTCCTGAGTAAGCTCCCCTTCGGCAATCACCCCAACCCTTGTCCATCCAAGGCACAACAAATCCCCAAAAGAGCAGAGCTCTGGGGCAAAGGGCCTCTGGAGCAACCTAGGGTAAAGTTAAGCGGAATTCTCAGGTAGCCCAGCCGGCAAGTAGTTACAAAAACCTGGTCAGTCAGGTAGGGGTCAAGTGGCAAGAGTTCAGCTCTTTCAAGATGAGGTATAAGCAGTGAGGACACAATGGATAAGCGAGCTCGGAGCACACAACAATCCACAATGGGACAGAAAACAGAGCAAAACACAGTAATCCAGGTATGAGGGGGTGGAAGTAGCCTTGGCAGTCTGATATCCGTGACAGGGCGTTCCCTGCATTTTTATATGTGAAGGAGAGACAAGCCAAGTGCAATATAGCACTGCATGACTTTAGAGTTCTGGCACAATTACACTTTGTGCTTTATATTTTATATCACTTTACACTTCAGATTAACTTTTATTACATTTAAACTTTGCATTTTCTATTTTGTATTTTATTTTTTAAACAACAGTGTATTTAGGATTCTGATTTTACAAATTCTGATTATGCCTTCAAAGTTTCTGTGTAACTTTAACAAATTAGTTGCACACTTTGAATATTTATGTGCATCTTTTACATATTGCATTGCACTTCACATTTATTCTATTTAAATTATAACTGAAAAACTGTCAGCTTCAGTTTCTCAGAGAGCTTCATCACTTTCTATGGGCCAGATAATTAAACATTCTCTAGTTTGGAGAGAGATTATAGGGCTGACTTCACAGAAGTTGGACTCACTGAATTTTCTAAAAAAAAAAAAAAGGGGAGTAACCTGAAAGTCCTAGAGAGACTAGAGTTGCTTTCCATAGAAAGTAATGAAACTGTAAGAATACTTACTGGGTCAGAAAGACCCGGTCTCGGCAAACACTGAGAGTGCCTCCACGTGGGACATCTAGACTCGGCTGTGGCTGCAGCTCTCTAAGTCTTTGCATCTTTGTCTTATGTGCTAAATAGATTTATTCAGTTGTATTAGAAATAGCTTTATAGTAAACTGCGCTGTATGTTAAAATATAGTTTTATTAGGATTTGAAAATATGGCTGATTGAAGAGTATTCTGCTACTTATATATCCTCCACTTACTATACAGTGTCCTATTAAGGGCCAGATTACAAGTGGAGCGGTATTTAACGCTTGAGCGTTAACTCCGCTAGAAATAAGCTTTTTGCACGCGTCGGGTAGCGCTTGTATCGCAAGTTGAAAGTAAACAGTTTTCACTCATGCTCTAACCCAATGCGTGTAAAAAGCTGACCTTTTGCACGTGCGATAATGTATTCCCCCATAGCAGTCAATAGAGCAAAAAAAGTGGAAAAAAACCACCCTACTCTTGCATATTCTTAAGTGCGCTAACCCAACATTAAAATGTGAATATTTCACAATCCAATGCACTTCAAATAGCAGAATATGTTTGATTTATTCATAAATACATATTTCTGACCCATTGGAGCCAATACTAACAGATATATATCTGCCACACTAGAAATATGGGACAAAATACTATTAGAGAACAAGAACATCTCCACACAAATCTCACCCCTCATGCCACTTCTTAATAATCTCATTCGACCTGAATTCCAGTAATTGCCATCCAGCAGATCAGCCATATCCCACCAGTATTATAGTAATTGCCAGCAACATCAGTCGTGGTCAGCTCACATCCATATTGAGAGCTTTTGGAAATAAACTTAATTTACGACTCCATTGTCTGTCCATGATCATAAGTAGTTTTTAATAATTCCTAACTAAGGGGGGGGGGGGTAACTTGGAAGTCTTGTGGTCCTTTTAAACATAATTCTTTCTTCCCCACTTTCTGCCTCTTTGTTTCCAGCTCAAAAGTTGGCACTCACCCTTCATCTGTCATTTGGAAGTCCAAAAAATAATTCTTAAAATTGTGTAAATATATACATAATGTGTTGCAGCAAAGCCAAGCAAGCTGAAATTAATCAGTTTAACCAGACCTGAGCTATCGAGCAGATTTCAAACGAACAAGATCTTCCTGTCTATAAATCAGTCCAGATTGGAATGCATAGAAAGAACTGTTTGCAGAAAAATGCAAGTAAAGTCTGTGTTGTGTGATTATTTTATTATGTTTATAATGTTGTTTAGCAAATGTTTTTGTTAATTTAACTTAGTTCAATTATATATTCTGTTTTGTGTGATTATTTTATTAGGTTTATAATGCTGTTTAGCATTTAAAGTCTTCATTTCAAAGCTGTAAAAATAATGTATTAGGTGTTACTTATGACAATTTTGAGAGGGGCCTGGAACCTATCTCCCTCACTTCCCATTGACTTGCATTATAAACTGGGTTTCAATTTACAATAGTTTCGATTTACAACCATTCCTTCTGGAACCTAACCCCAGCGTAAACTGAGGGCTACCTGTACTTTAAACTGTTCCTTAGGAAACTTTCAGTGCATATATAAATAGGTCTCTTTCTTCAATGCACTACATGAAATATGTACGTTACTATACACCTTTGTCAAAAAAAGGGTTTATTTTAACAGTTCCGGGCAAGACACTTATTATCCCCAAGTTATGCGATAGTGTAGGTAATAGTTATAGCATCTTTTGCCATGTCATAATGCACACATACAGGAGCGGGAGTATTTTCACTTATCAGGTGTAAGTGTAATACGCTCAGCAGCTAGTAGCTGCGTTAACTCACCGCCTCCTCGTGCAATCTGTCTCCGTGTGTCAGTGCATATATGCAGTATGCTGTCCAACACAGACTTGGAAGCTCAGTGGATATTTCCTCTAGTTCCACTTTCTCTCTCCTTGATTCGCTAAGCATGTAGTGTGGATCCAAATGCCGGGGACATCCGAGGGGGGTGTGTCTCATCCGTGGCCAATCACACTCCTTACTTGTAGATCGGCACTTAGGTACTTCTAATGGAACAGCTGGGGAGCTCCGTCAGCCAAACAATCCTGGTCAATAAAGGTATAGTGTAGCAAGGCAAGAAGTTTTGTAGGCTGTTAAAGTAAAAACAGTTCTTTATTTATCCAGAAGATGGTAAAAAGACCAAGGAGGTCTACAGCAAAACAGGTTTACAACACACTCAGCAGTGAGCATTGAAATGCTGACATGTTTTCGGCCATAGGGCCGTAATCGTATTCAATGCACCTGCAATAAAACGATTTAAAAGCAGTGCTCGCTATCTATTGGTCAGTATCTATTGGTCAGTAAATATCCCAATCAATTGTACAAAATTAGGAGGGTGTGTTGCAGTCTACACCTATGTGAAACTATTAACCTGTTAATCACCTTTAATAAAGATATGGTAAAAGTTAACTAAAATTCTCTAATGTGTGTTAATAAGTAAACAAGTACTCAAGTATTAGTATACGAGTATTACCCTTCTGGGTAAGTTTTATAAGTCCTTGACAAGTTCAAAGTTTAGACTAATAAAACCAGGATACGGACACGTAGTTATATATATATATATATATATATATATATATATATATATATATATATATATATATATATATATATATATATATATATATATATATATATATATATATATATATATATATATATATATATATATATATATATATATATATATTCTCAAGTAATCCAATTTAACCGAGATATCAAAAGGTAAAATATATATATAGGATTCAGCCCAGTAAGGTTAAAATTTATAGTGTTAGGACCAGTCTATTTTTGGGACACCTTGTAAGTGGTGACTGGCTGAGCAGAATATGGCCATATTGTGTGACTAAGATCCCAATGTTATTTAAGAGTATAGAGTTTTAAACAGGCATTATTGCAGACTTTATATCAAAATAAGTGTGGTTTCATTTTGGATGTGCGCTAATATTTTTTGTTTGTTTGTATTTACTCAGGTCATTTTGGCAGCACTCCCACAGTATGTGCATTAATATATAATATGTTTTTGCTAGGTGTGCTTAACCAAACCCCCATGTTTTTATTGCTGTATTTTTACAGGGAGATTGACCTAATCCCTATGGTTAAAGCACACCACTAAAAACCTGCTCAGGTGTGTTCCAGACAGTGTCATTA
Organism: Bombina bombina; assembly: GCF_027579735.1. NCBI lineage: Eukaryota > Metazoa > Chordata > Amphibia > Anura > Bombinatoridae > Bombina > Bombina bombina. Next base: position 958,987,397 of record NC_069502.1, read on the forward strand.
AGGCTATATAAACCAGGCAGCCTCATTTTGAGGCATAGAATGGATTTCTATACTAGAATCAAAGGATTCAGCCCAGTAAGGTTAAAATTTATAGTGTTAGGACCAGTCTATTTTTGGGACACCTTGTAAGTGGTGACTGGCTGAGCAGAATATGGCCATATTGTGTGACTAAGATCCCAATGTTATTTAAGAGTATAGAGTTTTAAACAGGCATTATTGCAGACTTTATATCAAAATAAGTGTGGTTTCATTTTGGATGTGTGCTAATATTTTTTGTTTGTTTGTATTTACTCAGGTCATTTTGGCAGCACTCCCACAGTATGTGCATTAATATATAATATGTTTTTGCTAGGTGTGCTTAACCAAACCCCCATGTTTTTATTGCTGTATTTTTACAGGGAGATTGACCTAATCCCTATGGTTAAAGCACACCACTAAAAACCTGCTCAGGTGTGTTCCAGACAGTGTCATTAAGGCTATATAAACCAGGCAGCCTCATTTTGAGGCATAGAATGGATTTCTATACTAGAATCAAAGGATTCAGCCCAGTAAGGTTAAAATTTATAGTGTTAGGACCAGTCTATTTTTGGGACACCTTGTAAGTGGTGACTGGCTGAGCAGAATATGGCCATATTGTGTGACTAAGATCCCAATGTTATTTAAGAGTATAGAGTTTTAAACAGGCATTATTGCAGACTTTATATCAAAATAAGTGTGGTTTCATTTTGGATGTGCGCTAATATTTTTTGTTTGTTTGTATTTACTCAGGTCATTTTGGCAGCACTCCCACAGTATGTGCATTAATATATAATATGTTTTTGCTAGGTGTGCTTAACCAAACCCCCATGTTTTTATTGCTGTATTTTTACAGGGAGATTGACCTAATCCCTATGGTTAAAGCACACCACTAAAAACCTGCTCAGGTGTGTTCCAGACAGTGTCATTAAGGCTATATAAACCAGGCAGCCTCATTTTGAGGCATAGAATGGATTTCTATACTAGAATCAAAGGATTCAGCCCAGTAAGGTTAAAATTTATAGTGTTAGGACCAGTCTATTTTTGGGACACCTTGTAAGTGGTGACTGGCTGAGCAGAATATGGCCATATTGTGTGACTAAGATCCCAATGTTATTTAAGAGTATAGAGTTTTAAACAGGCATTATTGCAGACTTTATATCAAAATAAGTGTGGTTTCATTTTGGATGTGCGCTAATATTTTTTGTTTGTTTGTATTTACTCAGGTCATTTTGGCAGCACTCCCACAGTATGTGCATTAATATATAATATGTTTTTGCTAGGTGTGCTTAACCAAACCCCCATGTTTTTATTGCTGTATTTTTACAGGGAGATTGACCTAATCCCTATGGTTAAAGCACACCACTAAAAACCTGCTCAGGTGTGTTCCAGACAGTGTCATTAATGCTATATAAACCAGGCAGCCTCATTTTGAGGCATAGAATGGATTTCTATACTAGAATCAAAAGATTCAGCCCAGTAAGGTTAAAATTTATAGTGTTAGGACCAGTCTATTTTTGGGACACCTTGTAAGTGGTGACTGGCTGAGCAGAATATGGCCATATTGTGTGACTAAGATCCCAATGTTATTTAAGAGTATAGAGTTTTAAACAGACATTATTGCAGACTTTATATCAAAATAAGTGTGGTTTCATTTTGGATGTGCGCTAATATTTTTTGTTTGTTTGTAATATATATATATATATATATATATATATATATATAATCTACCATACTGTTCCATCTTTCTAGGTATGATTTATAATCCTAATATAAATTCAATGTTTAGACTCATTCAATTAGGAACCTAAAAGGCAATTCCTCTTGAAATCATTAAATAAATATTTACATAGTCCGTGTCACAGTTGTACATAGGGATACATTTAGGCTGATCTTTAGATGCAATATAAAAATTATAAAATCTGAATTGCAAGATATACATTTGTTAATCTGCCTTTAAATGAACAGATAGAATTCTGTGATATATTGTGGGGACATGATCCTTTAACACAAACAGTTGTTATCATTATAACTATGAATAGCAAACATTTATGTGCACACTTCCATATTATACACCATTTACATTTTATTGTCATCTTATGTTCATACTCATTCTTTCTGCACTCGTTCTGTGAGTTTACACTCGTATACTAATACTTGAGTACTTGTGTTTACTTATTAACACACATTAGAGAATTTTAGTTAACTTTTACCATATCTTTATTAAAGGTGATTAACAGGTTAATAGTTTCACATAGGTGTAGACTGCAACACACCCTCCTAATTTTGTACAATTGATTGGGTTATTTACTGACCAATAGATAGCGAGCACTGCTTTTAAATAGTTTTATTGCAGGTGCATTGAATAGCTACGATTACGGCCCTATGGCCGAAACATGTCAGCATTTAATGCTCACTGCTGAGTGTGTTGTAAACCTGTTTTGCTGTAGACCACCTTGGTCTTTTTACCATCTTCTGGATAAAGAACTGTTTTTACTATAACAGCCTACAAAACTTCTTTGCCTTGCTACACTATATATTTATAAAGATGGTTTTATATATATTTATGGGGTTTTTAAGGTACAAAGTTTGGTGTATTAACTGATTTTTAATCAATAAAGGTTTTTAATATATTTATAATAAATTTAATTTTATGTTATGAACCAATATATATCAAAATTATTGCTTCCTCTATAATCAATTTGTTTTAGACATTTACAGTTAATCATTTTAGATATGGTTAAGGAAAAATTTACTGCATTAGTTTTAAAATACATATACTGTTTTTTATCAAATATAGTGTGACTTGGTAATTATATTAAATGCTGCTTAACCTAGTCATTTTCGCAATGGTCCTTAACCTAATCTATCAGCCTATATGAAGTTTCTGTCTTGACGCTGAGGTGGACGGCTAACAATAACCTTCGATCTTGCTTAAATAGAATGAACACAGTGGGCGTGGATATACCTCTGACGAAGTGGTGACGACACCACGAAACGCGTAAGGCCACGCCCACCTTGCGTCTCGACATCAGTGAAACAGCTGATTGAGCAGCTCCAAGGGAGCGGTAATTTCAAACATTACTAGCCGCATTTTGCAGCGGTTCTATTTGGGACAATCTATACTCAGCCCACGCTGAGTGAGGACATACCTAAGTGTGTATCCCGTATATTCAATCTTGGGAACTGGGACACCCATTCAGCATTGAGCAAGCAGGGACTGTAAAAACAACCAGAACTGCCGTGAACATTTAACTGTTTGGTTCCTGTACATACCTCATTTTGTTTGAGGGCATTTCTTGTGAGTAGACACCCTGAAGGGGCTCACTTTGTATATGTTTATGTGTGTTTTTTAAAAATATAAAACTGATTTGCACTATGTAGGTACTTTTGTGCGCTTTTCTGTTCTTATCTTTGCTATATCTATATATATATATATATATATATATATATATATATATATATATATATATATATATATATATATATGAATATCTATTTCAAAATACATAGAACATATTCTGCTATGTGAAATATTTACAGTAAATACACAGTATAACACTTTACTAAAAATTAATATTACTTAAATATTTTTACATGTTTTATCTACTTAACTGCAAAAGGCTCCAAAGCACGTATATTTATGTCTATATATGTGTACATATGTATTTATATTGTGTAAATACATAAATACACATATAAATACATAAATTCATCTGTACACACAAATAAGTATATACTGTATATATATATATATATATATATATATATATATATATATATATATATATATATATATATATATACATATACATACACGCACACACATATACACATACATCTTTAGACATGTATATGTATGTATCTCTATGTTAAAGCCCTTTGCACCGGAGACCTCATATCTTTGACCCCTTATAACTTTTTTTGTTCAATGTTTATTTTTATAATTTTTATTAGATGGTGTTATTATGAGTGTAAGTGTACTTTGTAATGTATTTTTTTATCATTTTTATTGAGGTTATACATGTTAACAACAACATTCAAGAGTTCAATAGTAAATGCATTAGGTACATCGTGAATTGAGTTGACCTTGACATTCAGAGCTAGAAGGATGATAGAATACAAGGCTGTCAAAATACAGAAGATCAGTATAAATCTATTCAAAAAAGTTACTACCAAACTGAAGGAATGGAACCTCATTTTACATTTATATATAAGATGTATGCACCTCCAATGTTTCAGCAGGCCACTCATGGACCCAAGTAGGCTTAATGACTGAGGGAGGAGCTTTAATGTAAAAAACACGGTCACTCTTGGACCTGAAGATAAGAGTGAGAAGGTGTAGCAGGCTAAACATCTTATGAAAGGTATAAGAAACAAGGCGAACCGTGGTCTGTTGTGTCCATGTATTGTGTCTTCCCTACAACAGGCTTGATCTGGATTCATAGGGGCTATTCAAAGCTGCTATAATGCAGATGCTATAGGTGTCTATGTTTTGGGGCTTAGGTTGAGAAAAATGCTTAAGTATGACAAGGTCACAAGGAGTTCCTCGAGAATGGAGGAGCCAAACTAGTTAGCTATACTTCCTAATATACAGGCTCATGCTACAATGGATCTGTGTAATCAGCAGCAAGAAAATACTTAGTGAACCTAACTTAAGGCCATGGGGAGTCCGTACTAATATTCAACTTGGGTTAGTTGTCTCTGATACATGCAGGTAAAATTCTCAGCATGCCACACTACCTCCGCCGCTGGCAGTGCGGAAGGATGCTGAGCTATTCTAGGTTTCCTGATAGGGTCCTTGAAAACAAAATTCTCGTCTAATAAGTAATAAAATGCAATAGGATACACTGTAACATAGGGATGTACAATTCAACAAAGCAAACAAGGGGTTAAACCATCTCCCAGCATTTCAAAGCGTGATAAGAACGGAGCTGTTAGTGAAATTAAGTGTCCCACTATTAAAAGGTAAGTTTCAACAACAATTAATCTTCATAAGCAACTTTGTAAGGCACTTACATTTATTTGTGTAATATGTGGGCACTCACTCGACTAATAGACGTCCTGTCCCTCCGACCGTTCTTCACTGGGCTCCTTCCCAGCATCTCGCTTTTTCCTTTACACAGACCGCTGCCTCTGTAATTGCAGCTTATCAGTCCTGTATAGTGCTGTATCCAAAAATCCCCTCTGTATGAGCCCTGTGAGTATCCTTGGTGAGTAGAGACAATGTAAATGAAAGCACCCAGTCCGGCTCCAACACAGTAGGTTAAAAAAGATACTTTATTTAAAAAAACAGCGGATAAAAAACAAACAAACAAACCACTGGCAAGTGTGACTGCCAAATATAAAATACAAGGAGCTACAACCTCGGCCCTGCTGACGTCACTGACGCGTTTCAGGATGAACCGTAATCATAGTTAACGCCCATGTGCCGAGGGATACAATTTAAAGAAAACTAGACAGGTGTAAAGCTCCATAATAGTGATTGATCAATTCTGATTGGATACTACAATATTATATGAAAAAATGTAAAATGTTTGAACATCATGCATTACTTTTACAAATTAGCATTCTCCATTGCATATCCATATAAAGTACTTGGAATTCACTAGCCACAAAACCTAGCTTTTACCTGAGCGCTTCAGCGCAAACATGAAAAAATGAAAACACATAGTGTTGCACCTCATAACCCTGAATAACCCTGCTTATGTTACTTGTCAAAATATATAATAATAGTATAGTAATATAATACAACACACTAAAAAGCGCCCCACATAAAAAAGGATATATGATGTATGATTTACATCCAAAGAGTGATTCCAAAGATTCTATTCACAGAGTAGGGGTTGCTGCCACCACAAATACACGGTTCTGGAACCGGATAAACTACAAGATAAAGAAAAGAACAAAGGCAGGGCGCATCCCCTCTAAGTGTAATATGTTTGTTACAGACAAAATTTTATTAAAAAATACAATTTCAAACTCACACAATCAAACCTCAAACATGTGAGGTATGTAAAAGCACTGGGAGAACAACTTTCTGGGTCTCTCAAGGCAAGTCTGCTGCAGTGTCTTAAATACAGCTCACTCGGTCTGGAGGTTTAGATGTTAATTCCTCACTAATGATTTCCAGTATCAGTTCCCAGAGACTCCTCCAGTCCCAATATTGTCCCCAAAAGGATTAAAATGTTCCAAAACAAACAGTTAATGGTTCTGTTAAAGTATATATAAATATAGCTACCACCACGCTCAGTCTTCCAAACAGCTGGAGCGCAAGTATAAAGCCGGCTTGCTTGCGGTTGCTGAAACGGCTGACGTGGTGACGTGATGCAGTGGGCGTGGCCTTATGCGTTTCGTAGGGGATCTCCCTACTTCGTCAGAGGCTGCCCACTGTAACCACCAATGCATCTTAAATAGCAATACCTGAGGCCATCCTATTTTCCGGAAATGCCCTCAGGTACATCTGAGACCATATTTGTTAAGGGCAACATGTGCACACATTGTATATATTTAGCACATAGAAATTATTTATTTATTTGATCACCCATACTTTTAAAATATATAAAAAAAAGATTAAGCGAATTCATGTCTGGAGTACTAAAAAACAACATATATGTTAAAAACATCATCACCAATAATTACGATATTAATCTAAAATACCAAAGGAGTGCATTATTTGGAAAATACTTTATTTTGATTGTGTGAGTTTGAAATTGTATTTTTTAATAAAATTTTGTCTGTAACAAACATATTACACTTAGAGGGGATGCGCCCTGCCTTTGTTCTTTTCTTTATCTAATAGTATAGTAATGTTAAAGTTAGAGACAGACTTAATAACATATACATATGCAGGCTGATAAATATAGGTTAATCAAGATGGGTTCAAAATTATTTTTTATATATATATATATATATACACCAGATATTCAGATAGATTTTAAATTGTAAATTGTAAAAGCTGTAAAAACAACAACCTGGCATTGAACCTATATTAAATAGAAAAGAATGGAAAACGTAAATAGCTGATTAAAACTTTACAGCTTTCCGTATGCTGTAATTTGTGTTCAAATGTCTGACATGAATCAAATTTGTTACTTATTAATTTCAGTTTGAACTTAATAAATAATTAGCCTATATTATGATCTGAACTGCTACATAATATTAGATGGACCCACAAAGAGACGTGATATCTTAGCTGATATACGGTCTCTAAATAAGCATGATGTGAAAATGCTAGGGTGGAGCAAGCTTAATGAATAAATGTGCTTGATCTAAAAACTATTCGAACATTGTTAATATTTTTAGTATTCATCAGATTCACTGCATTTCCTTCTGGCTCAAGTGAATAATATTATATACATTTGAGCATTACCCCTTTACACATTTATAAGAAATTAGAAGGAAGTAGAAAGTAAAAGAAAACACACCCTTTTTGATAGACTAAACGTAGAATCCTCAAAGAATATACATTATTTTTGTACATGAGATATTATATCTGAAATGGTTATTTTTATTTTATATTTCGAGTGCTATTAGTATATTTACATATTCTAAGAAAATAGATGTACATAGATAGAGAAATGGAGGCTTACTGAATAATCACACCTATTCCCAATGGTTGATTAGATCAAACGTAGAATTAAACCCTTTGGGAATCCTTGTTTGTAGGGTAAAAATCCAGTAAGCCTCCCTCCTATATAGTAGTTTTACCCTGTCTCCACCTCTTTTTGGAGGGAGTACTCTTTCAATACTCTTCCATCTAAAGGAGTTGGCATTGCCTTGGTGGTCTTTAATGAAATGAACCGCTAATGCTGAACACTCTCTCTCTTTTTCTTTGTAAAGATGTTCTCTGATCCTGGACCTCACGTCTCTTGTCGTGAGGCCAGCGTACTGTTTTTTACAAATATTAAATTCAGCTAGATAGACTACAAAATTAGTTGAACAATTAATACACTGTGCTGTTGTGTACTCCTTGCTTGTAGCATATGACACAAATCTGTCTGAGACTTCCAAGAAGTCACACGCCTTACATCTCCTCTGTCCACATATATATGTTCCCCTGTGTCTCAACCATGAACTGCCCAAACTGGTATTGGTTGGAGGTAACCGAGTTGGAGAAAGAATGTTACCTAAGGTTCTTGCACGCCTGTATGAAAATCTACAACCTTCTGTAATAAGAGGTTTTAATTTCTGATCAGCTAGAAGAATAGATAAATGTTGTTTTCTTATTACCTTACAGACTGTGGTATATTGGTTACTTAAGTCTGTCACAAATGTAATCTTATTCTTTTCATTTGAATTATCCTGTTTAGATTTGTCTTTCAAAAGATCTTTGCGATCAAGCGATCAACTTGGAATCTTGCTCTCTTAATAATTTTATTTGAATAACCCCTTTCTCTCAACTTGTTTGTTAACAAGTCACACTCTCTTTTGTAGGTGTTATGATTAGTACAATTACGTTTAATCCTTGTAAATTGTCCCTTAGCTATCGCAAAAGGGACATGGACTGGGTGGTTACTCTGGGCATGCAATAGCGTGTTTTTAGAGATGGGTTTCCTGTATAGCTCACTTTCAATGATCTTGTCTTTTCTCCCTATCAGGGAAACATCTAGATAGTTAATCCTTTCTTTGTCAAATTCCATCGTAAACTTCAAATTTATATGGTTATCATGAAGATACTCCACAAATGACAAGGCCTCTTCCTTACTGCCTGTCCAGACAAACAGCAGGTTATCTATGAATCTCCAATAGACCTTAATAGATGACCTGAAAGGATTTCTACCTCCAAAGATGCACAGCTTCCCACCAACCTCAAAATAGGTTGGCGTATGATGGAGCAAATTTTGCCCCCATCGCTGTGCCACATCTCTGGAGGTAGAAATGTTCCTCAAAGGAGAAAAAATTGTTCTCGAGTAGATATCTAACCACCATCAAGTAATACTCTCGCTGTCCATCTGTCAAATCAGTATCCTTTAGAAAGCTATCTAAGGCCCTCAGTCCAAGATCATGGGGTATGGTCGAATACAGTGATACTATGTCCACTGTGAGCCAACTGTAATTAGACTTCCACACAATTCCATCCAAAATATTCAAAAGGTGTTTTGTATCTCTTAGATAACTTGTCAGTTGGCTCACAAGTGGCTGTATGACTGAATCAGCCCACTCAGAGAGGGGTCAAGCAAAGAGCCGATCCCTGACACTATGGGCCTCCCTTTAATGTTGTCCAGTGTTTTGTGAATTTTAGGTAAGTGGTGGAAGAGGGAAGTTTTTGGATCTTTTACCATTACATAATCTGCAGTTTTAGGGTCTAAATAGCCTTTTTCAACCCCCTCATCCACCAGTGACCTAATCTGTAGCTGATAGGTCTTTGTAGGATCCCTTGGAATAATGGTATATGTCTCACCATCCTGTAGCTGATTAAGTGCCTCTTGAATATATTCACTTTTATTGAGGATAACTGTGCTCCCTCCTTTATCTGATTTTTTATAGACTATGTTAGTCTTATTTTTAAGCATTTTAGCTACATTGCTAATATTATTAGCACGTCTATTTTTCCTCAAGGTTACCTCTTTATTTAATTCTGTTAATTCTCTTTCAATAGTTTTGTGAAATAATTCAAGGACCGTACCCCTCCTTTGGATCGGATAGAAGGTAAATTTAGGCACAAAAGTTTGGCCTATATGATTACCAAAAAGATTGATCCTTCTATAGAGATATCATTCGTCAATTCAATGTTATTTTCATCCAAAAGATCCACCATATCTCTCACAGTGCACTGATCTTCAAAACCAAAGCTCGGTTCATCTCCAGTTAAGCACAAATTTTCATTAGTAACCTCAGTGCCTTGTGAGGGAAGATGTGTAGGTACTGAGATATTCACATTGGTCATGTTAGTAGAGAAATGTCGCTTTAAAGTGAGGTTTCGTACAAACCTGTTTAAATCAATAAGGGTCTCAAAAAGATTAAAGTTATTTTCTGGAGCAAAACCTAATCCTAGATTTAATATCTTATATTCTTCTGTGGTTAACATTTCATCTGAAATATTTATAACATTCCATACCATGAGGACTTTTCTCCCCAGAGGTGTAGTTATAGTCTCAGTAATAAGGTTTATTTTTGCATCCGTAGATGATATCTTGGTTTCTCTACTAATTCTTTCTGATCTCTTCTTAACCCCCCCCCCCTTCGCTTCTTTCTCCATCCAGGTAAAAAACCTGTTGCATAGAATCTGTTTCTTCTGTATTTTGGGGAATTGTATATTTATTAGTTGATCTATCTTTGCTAATCATGTACTTATCTGCCGGATTTTGAAACCTCCTACTACCTCTTCCTCTCTGATTTGGTCTAGATCTAATGGAATCCTCTCTATAGCCTGCAGTACTATCTCTGTTTCCTACTGCACTTTGTATTTCTGCATGGGTTTTTGCCTGTCCTCTGCCTCTGCCTCTACCCCCCCTATTTCTTAGTATTGATCCCCTAAAGGGCTTCTCTCCTGGGGGTGGTAGAATACTTTCACTTCCATAATGGTCCTGTTGGTCATCTGAGTCATAAATTCTTCCATAATCTTCTTCACCAGATTCTGCCTCTGTATCAGAGAAAGTCACTTTTTTTTTTCTTGCAATGTCTCTCTTTAGATCTCTCACTTCTTCTCCTTTATCACCAGTACATTCATGATGTTGACCTTGTTTCCATCCTCTTCTGCCTCTACCACCTCTTCGTCTCTGCTTGAATGTTCTTTTATAATTTGTTGCTCGTTCTTTCCTGTTCCACACGAATACTTGATCTTTTTTATAATCCTCAGAGTCCCGAATATATTTGCTGCGTTTTATTTTCAGTATCTCCGATTTGGCTTCTTCAACCGTTGCTTTTAAAATTACATCCATTTCAACGTATTTGGGGTCCTCAGTAAACGTATCTAGGTTAACTTGTAATTCAAGTATCTGATCCCTAGTATGCATTAAAATCTTTTGTTTTATGTTTTATTGTTAGAAGTAAGAGTCTGATAGAGCATTCTTGCAGGACATCATTCCACTCCTTCACAAAGTCCTGATCTACTACCTCAAAGGTACCTTTGTTCAGCCTCAATCCTCGTGGGATCATATCTAGATCTTTATAGCGTTCTAGTGTCCATTTGTCTAATTTCAGCCTTTTTTTCTTTTAGTTGTAATTTTTCCATTTCAAGAAACAAATCTCCAAGTGCTGAATTAGTTCTACTGTTGGAAAACACATCCCTGACTTTGTTGGATTCTGTCAAATGATTTGTCTAAAGAATAGAATTTGTTTAAATTTTCCACTTCCATTTCAGTAAATGTGTGTATTGCTCTTTATGGGTTCTAGGAATCGTTTGCTTGTAGCCATTTCAGATTTCAACTAAGTATTACTTTCTTATTGATGTGTTTGCAATAATTCGTACCTCCCTAAAAGAGAAGGTTCTTATGTACACATTCATATAAAAATGCCATTCAATTATATCCGTTTTCTCTTTTTTTTTTAGTTTGCAAACATTCTGTACATGCCTTTCTTTTTTAGACCAATCAAAACAGAGAAAAGAAAAATATATATATATTTGGCTTTACGGTTACACGCTTGCTTGACTCATTTTAGTTATAAACAATTAATCCGTGGTTTGTTTGTTTAAAAGCTCAATAGATCTGATTTATCTATAAGCTGTAATTGCACTTATGTGTATGGAAATAAAAATACTGCACGGATGGTTTATCACTCATCAAGGTAAGTGAAAGTACAATTCAACAAAGAAAACAAGGGGTTAAACCATCTCCCAGCATTTCAAAGCGTGATAAGAACGGAGCTGTTAGTGAAATTAAGTGTCCCACTATTAAAAGGTAAGTTTCAACAACAATTTATCTTCATAAGCAACTTTGTAAGGCACTTACATTTATTTGTGTAATATGTGGGCACTCACTCGACTAATAGACGTCCTGTCCCTCCGACCGTTCTTCACTGGGCTCCTTCCCAGCGTCTCGCTTTTTCCTTTACACAGACTGCTGCCTCTGTAATTGCAGCTTACCAGTCCTGTATAGTGCTGTATCCACAAATCCCCTCTGTATGAGCCCTGTGAGTATCCTTGGTGAGTAGAGACAATGTAAATGAAAGCACCCAGTCCGGCTCCAACACAGTAGGATAAAAAAGATACTTTATTTCAAAAAACAGTGGATAAAAAACAAACAAACAAACCACTGGCAAGTGTGACCGCCAAATATAAAATACAAGGAGCTACAACTTCGGCCCTGCTGACGTCACTGACGCGTTTCAGGATGAACCCGTAATCATAGTTAACGCCCAGGTGCCGAGGGATACAATTTAAAGAAAACTAGACAGGTGTAAAGCTCCATAATAGTGCTTGATCAATTCTGATTGGCTACTACAATATTATATGAAAAAATGTAAAATGTTTGAACATCATGCATTACTTTTACAAATTAGCATTCTCCATTGCATATCCATATAAAGTACTTGGAATTCACTAGCCACTAAACCTAGCCTTTACTTGAGCGCTTCAGCGCAAACATGAAAAAATGAAAACACATTGTGTTGCACCTCATAACCCTGAATAACCCTGCTTATGTTACTTGTCAAAATATATAATAATAGTATAGTAATGTTAAAGTTAGAGACAGACTTAATAACATATACATATGCAGGCTGATAAATATAGGTTAATCAATATGGATTCAAAATAATATATATATATATATATATATATCCCTGAACATTTCTACCTCCAGAGATGTGGCACAGCGATGGGGGCAAAATTTGCCCCATCATACGCCAACCTATTTTTAGGTTGGTGGGAAGCTGTGCACATCTTTGGAGGTAGAAATCCTTTCAGGTCATCTATTAAGGTCTATCGGAGATTTATAGATGACCTGCTGTTTGTCTGGACAGGCAGTAAAGAAGAGGCCTTGTCATTTGTGGAGTATCTTAATGATAACCATGTAAATTTGAAGTTTACGATGGAATTTGACAAAGAAAGGATTAACTATCTAGATGTTTCCCTGATAGGGAGAAAAGACAAGATCATTGAAAGTGAGCTATACATGAACCCCATCTCTAAAAACACGCTATTGCATGCCCAGAGTAACCACCCAGTCCATGTCCCTTTTGCAATAGCTAAGGGACAATTTACAAGGATTAAACATAATTGTACTAATCATAACACCTACAAAAGAGAGTGTGACTTGTTAACAAACAAGTTGAGAGAAAGGGGTTATTCAAATAAAATTATTAAGAGAGCAAGATTCCAAGTTGATCGCTGTGATCGCAAAGATCTTTTGAAAGACAAATCTAAACAGGATAATTCAAATGAAAAGAATAAGATTACATTTGTGACAGACTTCAGTAACCAATATACCACAGTCTGTAAAGTAATAAGAAAACATTTACCTATTCTTCTAGCTGATCAGAAATTAACCTCTTAAGGACATATGAAGGAATTTTTCAGTCATAAAACAATTAGGCAAACTGAAAGCTGTGTCCTTAAAGGGTTAAAACCTCTTATTACAGAAGGTTGTAGATTTTCATACAGGCGTGCAAGAACCTTAGGTCCAACTCAGTTACCTCCAGCCTATACCAGTTTGGGTAGTTCATGGTTGAGACACAGGGGAACATATAGATGTGGACAGAGGAGATGTAAGGCGTGTGACTTCTTGGAAGTCTCAGACAGATTTGTGTCATATGCTACAAACAAGGAGTACACAACAGCACAGTGTATTAATTGTTCAACTAATTTTGTAGTCTATCTAGCTGAATGTAATATTTGTAAAAAAAACAGTACGTTGGCCTCACGACAAGAGACGTGAGGTCCAGGATCAGAGAACATCTTTACAATATTGAAAAGAGAGAGAGTGTTCAGCATTAGCGGTTCATTTCATTAAAGACCACCAAGGCAATGTCAACTCCTTTAGATGGAAGAGTATTGAAAGAGTACTCCCTCCAAAAAGAAGTGGAGACAGGGTAAAACTACTATATAGGAGGGAGGCTTACTGGATTTTTATCCTACAAACAAGGATTCCCAAAGGGTTTAATTCTACGTTTGTGATATCCCTTTAAGGGTTATCCCCTCCCATCTCATCATCCTCCCTTTATTAGGCAGCTCTATCAAACAGACCTTGCCTGAAGATTGAAGCTTTACAGCTACTACCTGTTGTTTGTATTTCTTTCTCCCTATCAGGTCATTCTACAACAAACTTCTGTATTACCTTACTACAGAAATCTTTGGATTACTTTCTTCTAGAGTTTTCAGTTCTCTGACCGGCTCAAGATTCCTACGCAATCGGATCTACTTGCCTCCGCGTCCCGGAACTAAGTCGCACACACACTCCTTGCCGATCGCTAATGGCGGTCTCTTCTCAGGACTCCTCTCTCCGAATTGGTTACCGGGTATCGTATGCACATCTAACTCACTGTGCTTGTATCTATATATGTTACGCATGTTCCAAGAAACCGTAATCAATTACTTATAACGATTGTTTTACCGGAACTGCCTGTTTCTCTGTTTATCCTAAGACACTGATTTGGTTCTTACACACTGAGTGGATTATCTTTCCTGCCTACAGGAAGCTTCTATCATAAAGTTAACTCTGCATATTCTGCTATAAATTGAGAGATTGTTTGTTTGGGATCTGTACATATTTTAGTGTGATTGAGTGTGTGCGTGAAGACTGGAAGTTATTTACTCTGAACTCAGACTTGGATATTCATTTGCTACTGAGAGTTTGAACTGCAATCTATCTGAATAAGTCTACAGACTCCTTGCTAAACAATACTTCATTGCTTTATACCAAGATTTCACAGTAATAGTCTCACCTTGTCTATTCAGGTAATTTAAACTTTGATTATCTGCTTAGAACATAAAAGAGCAACAAACCTTTTAAAGGAATATATCTTTAATACAAAACGTTTCAAACTAAGACATAACAACGTTTGATCTAATTAACCATTGGGAATAGGTGTGATTATTCAGTAAGCCTCCATTTCTCTATCTATGTACATCTATTTTCTTAGAATATGTAAATATACTAAAAGCACTCAAAATATTAAATAAAAATAAAAATAACCATTTCAGATATAATATCTCATGTACAAAAATAATGTATATTCTTTGAGGATTCTAGGTTTAGTCTATCAAAAAGGGTGTGTTTTCTTTTACTTTCTACTTCCTTCTAATTTCTTATAAATGTGTAAAGGGGTAATGCTCAAATGTATATAATATTATTCACTTGAGCAAGAAGGAAATGCAGTGAATCTGATGAATACTACTAAGAATACTAAAAATATTAACAATGCTCGAATAGTTTTTAGATCAAGCGCATTTATTCATGAAGCTTGCTCCACCCTAGCATTTTCACATCATGCTTATTTAGAGATAGTATATCAGCTAAGATATCACGTTTCTTTGTGGGTCCATCTAATATTATGTAGCAGTTCAGATCATAATATAGGCTAATTATTTATTAAGTTCAAACTGAAATTAATGAGTAACAAATTTGATTCATGTCAGACATTTGAACACAAATTACAGCATACGGAAAGCTGTAAAGTTTTAATCAGCTATTTACGTTTTCCATTCTTTTCTATTTAATATAGGTTCAATGCCAGGTTGTTGTTTTTACAGCTTTTACAATTTAAAATCTATCTGAATATCTGGTATATATATATATAAAAAATAATTTTGAACCCATATTGATTAACCTATATTTATCAGCCTGCATATGTATATGTTATTAAGTCTGTCTCTAACTTTAACATTACTATACTATTATTATATATTTTGACAAGTAACATAAGCAGGGTTATTCAGGGTTATGAGGTGCAACACGATGTGTTTTCATTTTTTCATGTTTGCGCTGAAGCTCTCAAGTAAAAGCTAGGTTTAGTGGCTAGTGAATTGCAAGTACTTTATATGGATATGCAATGGAGAATGCTAATTTGTAAAAGTAATGCATGATGTTCAAACATTTTACATTTTTTTCATATAATATTGTAGTAGCCAATCAGAATTGATCAAGCACTATTATGGAGCTTTACACCCGTCTAGTTTTCTTTAAATTGTATCCCTCGGCACCTGGGCATTAACTATGATTACGGGTTCATCCTGAAACGTGTCAGTGACGTCAGCAGGGCCGAGGTTGTAGCTCCTTGTATTTTATATTTGGCGGTCACACTTGTCAGTGGTTTGTTTGTTTGTTTTTTATCCGCTGTTTTTTTAAATAAAGTATCTTTTTTATCATACTGTGTTGGAGCCGGACTGGGTGCTTTCATTTACATTAACATAGGGATGTGTTTAATATTGTCATATAAAGCGGAAACTCGTGATCTCGCAGCTAGAAACCTCTAAAACTGTCTTTGCTAGGGATTGGAGTAGCTAGCAATATATATGCTGCCCCCTGTAATACTAAAATAATTTCCATAGTAATGTAGGGTCTTATTATTGGTATACTCAGGACTAAATGTAATTTACCTACCCCAGTCTGTACACGTAAGCCTTGATAGAAAATAGGATTCGTTATAGAAATCATCGGATAAACCTCTTGAGTCATATAATAAAGTAAAAACCTATCATAACAGAAAACAGAGGGAACATAAAACCACATTATCCACAACTTATTTATAAGCAATAGAGTTGAACACATAAACTTTGGGGGGAGGTAGGAGATCAGGTTAAGCTATATCGTAATAAGAGAACATTATATATTTTAACTTGGGAATCTCAGTCTGGTGTAAACTGGCCATGTATACTGGAGTCTGTCTAGCCTCGAGCTGGATGGCTGGGACTCTGTGTCCATTATTAGCATTAGCTGACCCCCAGTCTGCTGCATGTAGGAATAGTGTCTGGCTGAGGAAACAGGCTTGCCATAGCACTTAGGCAGGTATGCAGTGAGGGTGCCCTTTATAATCAGGCTCCCTTTGGGCAATTAAGTTCTCAATCTGTAAAATGAAGGAAGACTTCCCCATAACCGGCAGTCCAGTCTCGTTTCCCTCGGTATTAAAGGTTATCCAGATATCTTGCCATCCATAGTCCAGATAGACCAGAGGCTTAAAATGTAGATTTGAACCTGGTTTCTGCTCAATGAAGTTAGATCTCGCCAGTGTGTTAGACAACCCTGCCGCCTTCCTCTCTATGTCAGCGGAGCTTGGGGCAGGGCTCTGTGATGCAGCAACATCACGGCCGTGGAGTATTGAGCGGGATGGCCTCCTGTCTTTACTGGTGGTTCCAGGTGATGAATGTTCATGTCTAATGAATAGCAGTGCTCAGAGGACTCCGGAAAGGAAGCAGCATGATGAGCCGCAGCTGCAAATAGTAGTGAGCGAAGATCCCTCTAAAAGCGGTTCATAGCTTTGCGCGATCGCGTTCGTCAATGTGAGCTCCCAGGCATCTATGGCTGCTAAAGCCTTCATGCTGTGTCCTATTAGACTCTCTCCTCCACCACAAATATTAGCTGCAGTGCAATCCACTGTCTAGATAGCCCCCAGTGTGGACACAGACTCGATCGCACCTGTTATCCTATTCAAGGATATCGTAACCCCGGAGTTCAGGGGGGTAGTATGGCAGCCCCAGACCTACGCTCCAGATCCCATACAGGAACTTTGGTATCAGAACTCACTGTGTAGATGCAGAAGTTTGTTACATAGCTGACTAAACAAACATAGGCATGAGCTCTGGCCTTTGTCGAAATATCCACTCTTAGAGTATAGCTGTTAACAGTAATAAATAGCTGCTTCAGAATAAGAAATATCAAGATTTACTATGAAAAACTCATATAAATAGTTTCAGGCTCAGAGAGCTTCATTGAGACACTTCTTGCCGCATTGAGTGTAGGCTCCGCCCCCCTTGTAATGTATTTTTTATGTGTTTTGTGAAACTTTTTTGTATAATGAAACAGTTAGCCAGAGCACTGAGGACGCGCTATCCCAAAAAGCTTTAACGCGTGCAAACACCCACGATAAACTCCTTTTTGCTCGCACCTAACTGTTAGTGTTTCGCTCCTAATCTAGCCCTAAGATGCTTAATGGACTTTGTTGATAATTAGAGTTCATTTTATATAATATATTTGATTTTTTTTATATTTAACCCCTTGAGTGCTAACAACGGCTCTGAGCCGTCGCAGAGTTTCCCACTCTAGTGCTAACAACGGCTCAGAGTCGTCTCTAGCACTCTCCCACCTTGAGGGAGATCTGGGGGTTCCCACCCGCTCCTACCCTGGTGATCAGGCCTGCATAGTGACAGACTTCACCGGGGCTTCAAGTTATGCGCAGTGATGTCATGCGCAATGACGTTACCGCGCAACTTTATTTATACTTAACAATCGCCTAGATTACGAGTTTTGCGGTAACAGGGGTGAGGTATTAACTTGCACGTTATTCTCACCGCTCACTTTCATGCAACGCTGATATTATGAGTTTTCAGAAACCCGGTTAAAAGACAAAAAGTGAGCATAGAGCAAAATTTTGCTCCGAATCTCACTTCAATACCAGCGCTGCTTAAGTCAGTGGTGAGCTGGTGTAACGTGCTCGTGCACAATTTCCCCATAGGAATCAACGGGGAGAGCAGGCTGAAAAAAAGTCTAACACCTGCAAAAAAGCAATGTATAACTCACTAACGCAGCCCCATTGATTCCTATGGGGAAAGAAATTTTATGTTTACACCCAACACCCTAACATGAACCCCGAGTCTAAACACCCCTAATCTTACACTTATTAACCCCTAATCTTCCGCCCTCGACATCGCCAACACCTGCATTATATTTATTAACCCCAATCTGCCGCTCTGAATACCGCTGCCACCTACATTATACTTATGAACCCCTAATCTGCTGCCCCCAACATCGCCGCCACCTACATTATATTTATTAACCCCTAATCTGCCGCCTACAATGTTGCCGCCACTTACCTACATTTATTAACCCCTTTACCGCCGCACTCCAGCCTCGCAAACATTAGTTAAATATTATTAACCCTAATCTGCCAGCCCTAACATCGCCGCCACCTACCTACATTTATTAACCCCTAATCTGCCACCCCCAACATCGCCACCACTATATTAAATATATTAACCCCTAAACCTAAGTCTAACCTTAACACCCCCTAACTTAAAAATAATTAAAAGTAATCTAAATAAATATTCCTATCATTAACTAAATTATTCCTATTTAAAACTAAATACTTACCTGTACAATAAACCCTAAGCTAGCTACAATATAACTAATAGTTACATTGGCCCCAATTTATCAAGGTCTGTCGGACCTGATCCGACGGTGCGGATCAGGTCCAACAGACCTCGCTGAATGTAGAGAGCAATACGCTCTCCATATTCAGCATTGCACCAGCAGCTCACAAGAGCTGCTGGTGCAACGCTGCCCCCTGCAGAAACGCGGCCAATAGGCCGCCAGCAGGGAGTGTCAATCAACCTGATCGTACTCGATCGGGTTGATTTCCGGCGATGTCTGTCCGCCTGCTCAGAGCAGGCTGACAGGTTATGGAGAAGCGGTCTTTGTGACCGCTGCTTCATAACTGCTGTTTCTGGCGAGCCTGCAGGCTCGCCAGAAACACAGAGCATCAACCTCCTTTCGGAACTTGATAAATATGCCCCATTGTATCTAGCTTAGGGTTTATTTTTATTTTACAGGCAAGTTTGTATTTATTTGAACTAGGTAGAATCGTTATTAAATAGTTATTAACTATTTAATAACTACCTAGCTAAAATAAATACAAAAGTACCTGTAAAACAAAACATAACCTAAGTTACACTAACACCACACTATAATTAAATAAATGAACTAAATTAAATACAATTACTTAAATTAAAGGGATACTGAACCCACATTTTTTTCTTTTGTGATTCAGATAGAGTATGCAATTTTAAGCAACTTTCTAATTTACTCCTATTATCAATTTTTCTTTGTTCTCTTGCTATCTTTATTTGAAAAAGAAAGTTCAGGACCCTGAGCGGGTCCATCTTCAAGACATCCAACGCGGAGCATCCTCTTCATCCGACGACTAAAGCTGAATGAAGGTACCTTTAAGTGACGTCATCCAAGATGGCGTCCCTTAGATTCCAATTGGCTGATAGAATTCTATCAGCCAATCGGAATTAAGGTTGAAAAAATCCTATTGGCTGATCCAATCAGCCAATAGGATTGAGCTGGTATTCTATTGGCTGTTCCAATCAGCCAATAGAATGCAAGCTCAATCCTATTGGCTGATTGCATGAGTCAATAGGATTTTTTCAACCTTAATTCCGATTGGCTGATAGAATTCTATCAGCCAATCGGAATCTAAGGGACGCCATCTTGGATGACGTCACTTAAAGGTACCTTCATTCAGCTTTAGTCGTCCGATGAAGAGGATGCTCTGCGTGGGATGTCTTGAAGATGGACCCGCTCCGCGCCGGATGGATGAAGACTTCTGCCCGTCTGGAGGACCACTTCTGCCGGCTTGGATGAAGACTTCTCCCGGCTTCGTTGAGGACTTCAGCACGGCTTGGATGAAGACGTCTCTCGGTAAGTCGATCTTCAGGGGGTTAGTGTTAGGTTTTTTTAAAGGTGTATTGGGTGGGTTTTATTTTTAGGTTAGGGCTTTGGGCCGCAAAAGAGCTAACTGCCCTTTTAAGGGCAATGCCCATCCAAAGGCCCTTTTCAGGGCAATGGGGAGCTTAGGTTTTTTTTTGTTAGGATTTTATTTGGGGGGGTTGGTTGTGTGGGTGGTGGGTTTTACTGTTGGGGGGTTGTTTGTATTTTTTTTTTACAGGTAAAAGAGCTGATTATTTTGGGGCTTTTTTATTTTAATAGGGCTATTAGATTAAGTGTAATTAGTTTAAATATCTGTAATTTGTTTATTATTTTCTGTAATTTAGTGGGGGGGTTTTTTGTACTTTAGCTAATTTAATTTAGGTAATTGTATTTAATTTAGTTAATTTATTTAATGATATTGTAGTGTTAGGTGTTATTGTAACTTAGGTTAGGTTTTATTTTACAGGTACTTTTGTATTTATTTTAGCTAGGTAGTTATTAAATAGTTAATAACTATTTAATAACTATTCTACCTAGTTCAAATAAATACAAACTTGCTGGTAAAATAAAAATAAACCCTAAGCTAGATATAATGTAACTATTAGTTATATTTTAGCTAGCTTAGGGTTTATTTTACAGGTAAGTATTTAGTTTTAAATATGAATAATTTAGTTAGTTAATGATAGAAATATTTATTTAGATTACTTTTAATTATATTTAAGTCAGGGGGTGTTAGATTTAGGTTTAGGGGTTAATACATTTAATATAGTGGCGGCGATTAGGGGTTAATAAATGTAGGTCGGTGGCGGCGATGTTAGGGATGGCAGATTAGGGGTTAATAATATTTAATTAATGTTTGTGAGGCGGGAGTGCGGCGGTTTAGGGGTTAATATGTTTATTACAGTGGCTGCGACGGGGGCAGCAGATTAGGGGTCAATAAGTGTAGGTAGGTTGCGGCGACATTGGGGGCGGCAGATTAGGGGTTAATAAATATAATGTAGGTGTCGGCGATGTTGGGGGCAGCAGATTAGTGGTTAAAAAATGTATTTTAGTGTTTGCGATGCGGGAGGGCCTCGGTTTAGGGGTTAATAGGTAGTTTATGGCTGTTAGTGTACGTTTTAGCACTTTCGTTATGAGTTTTATGTTACAGCATTGTACCATAAAACTCATAACTACTGACTTTCAAATGCGTTGAAATCTTTTTAGGGTGTACCGCTCACATTTTGGCCTCCAAGGACAGACTCATAATACCAGCGCTATAAAAGTCCCATAGAAAAAGGGTTGACGAAGTTTACCTAAGTCGTTTTGCGGTAAGGCCAAAAAAAGTGTGCGGTGCCCCTAAACCTGCAAGACTCGTAATACCAGCGGTAGTAAAAAAGCAGCGTTAGCACCTGTTAACGCTGCTTTTTCAGCTACCGCAAAACTCGTAATCTAGGCCAATGTTAAAGGGACACTGAACCCAAATTTTTTCTTTCGTGATTCAGATAGAGCATGACATTTTAAGCAACTTTCTAATTTACACCTATTATCAAATTTTCTTAATTCTTTTGGTATCTTTATTTGAAATGCAAAAATGTAGGTTTAGATGCCGGCCCATTTTTGGTGAAAAACCTGGGTTGTTCTTGCTGATTGGTGGATAAATTCATCCACCAATAAAAATGTGCTGTCCAGAGTTCTGAACATAAATAAGCTTAGATGTCTTTTTCAAATAAAGATAGCAAGAGAATGAAGAAAAATTAATAGGAGTAAATTAGAAAGTTGCTTAAAATGCATGCTCTATCTGGTTCACGAAAGAAAAAATGTGGGTTCAGTGTCCCTTTAAGTATAGGAGCAGGGAGCATGCTGCTTAGAAGCTTGTATCTCAGGCATCTAAGCAGCTACAGACCCACAAGACCCGTTGGAAAGGTAAGCCTTGGGGATCTGAAAAAAAAAAGAAGTTTAAACAACTTTTTAAAAAAAAAAAAAAATTAAAAAAAAAAAATTAAAAAAGCTTAGCACCCAGGTGGGAAAGTGCTTAGCACTCAAAGGGTTCATTTGTGAATATACGTTACGTCCTCCACTGTTTAACAGTAAGGTTTCACGTGTAGGTCCACAAGTCTCCAAGAAGGAGAGGAAGACATTTCAAGTACACATAAATAAAACAAAATTATGTTTATGTCATGTTACATTTGCCGTTTACTACACATATTGGATATTGTTGTCTTGTCATATTTTTGTCACGTTTGTTATTGCTTTGATTTATCGAAGCAAATGATGCTTCTATTTTCCTAACCTCAGTAAAAGAATATAATAATATAAAAGTAACTGTTGGTTTTACTATAACATATGTAAATGAGGATTCAAGTCTGAGCACCTCTGATCTAGTTAAACCCTCCTTTAAATTCCCCATCACTCAAATTCCAAAGCAGACACGAGAATTTGAGAAGTATAACAAACTATGTACATTGTTATCAAGGACATCAGAAAGGGAAAGCGTGACTTTTTTTACAGCCTAAAGCTTTTGAAATGTAACACCTTCTACTGAAAAACCGGGGATAAAAATGAATGTAATAACTCATTGGCATGTAGCTTGTCATTTTCAGTGCCCTGTCTTAAAAATCTTAAAAGAACATTGTACAAAAAAAATTATATCATTCTTAAAAAAAAATTAAAAAAAAAAATGCATAATTGAAATGCTTATTTTTTCTAAAAAATATTAATTAAAATGTGTTTAAATTTGAATTGAGGCTAATATAGTAGTGCCAGCTGTGTACTTCCTGCAAACGCTTTTTATCTGAAAGGCACTTCCTGCTAATGTTCATTGGCTGACAGGTACTGCCTCCTTATACTCACTGGCTACAATTAGGATGAGTGGGAAGTTTACAGCTGAAACATTTGCATTAGTTTCAATTTAAATGTAAGCAATTTTACTTCAAATTTTGAGGCTAATTAAAAAAAAAAACAACAAAATAAAAAAAAACAGGAGAGAGAGAGAAAGTAAAGAGAATGAGACAGTATTGAGAGGGAGTCAAGACAGATAAAGGAGACAGGAGATATATATAGGACAGAGAAAAGAGGAGATAGTGGAGAGAGCGTGAGTGAACATGAATGAAATTAGAAAGTGGAAAAACTGGAGAAAATAGAGAAATTGAAGAGAGAAAAGTTAATAAAGAGGATAAAATATAAGAGAGTTAAGTAAAAGAGGAGTAGAGCGAAAAGGTAGAAAGAGAGAAAATGGAGAGAGTGAATAGCGATAGGTGAGGTTGATTGGAGATTGGGGAAAGAAGGAAGAGAAAGAAAAAATAATAGTGAAAGATATAGAGAGAAAAGAAAGGAAAAAGAGAATTATTAGAAAGAAGAGAAAGAAAAAAAGAGGCAAAAGTTAATAGAGGTGAAAAAGAAGGAGTGAGAGGAAGAAGAGAGCAAAAAGATATGGGTCCATTTATTAATGTGTGGACGGACATGATCCGATATAGCATACGCTGTCGGCATTTATCATTGCACCAGCATTTCTTGTGAAATGCTGGTGCAATACCACTTCGCTAGCAGGGGGTGTCAATCAGCCTGATCGTATTCGATCGGGTGGATTGCTGTCCGCCACCTCAGAGGGGGCAGACGAGTAAAGGAGCAGCGGTCTTAGGACCGCTGCTTCTTAACTTCCACTTCAGCCGGAACTGAAGCGGAGTGGGTCTGAGGCAGCATCCGCTGCTTCATAAATAGACCCCATAGAGAGAGATATAAGAAGAGAGAAAGGAATAGGAAAGGGAGAATGTGAAGATAAAGAGAAGAAAAGAGAGGAGAGAGGAAGAAAATAGAGAGAATGAAAGAGTAGAGAAAGGAGGAGAGAATGGAAATATAGTGTACAAAGACAGAGGGCATGAAAATTAAAACCTTGCCGGCATGGAGAAAAAAAAAACCTTGGGGTTTCATATAAAGGACACTACATAGCAACACAAACATTTCTCAAGATAAAATTTGTGTTTCTAAATTTTTATACGGGCCTCGCTGTACCAACGAGACTTATTTGATCTTCTCCCATGAGCGGCGAGGTTTAGAATATCAGGACCAGAGAGAGGAGTGGGGATTGAGAGACAGACGGAGAGAACAGAAAGAAAGAATAGAGAAGAAAAGAGAGAGGATAGACAAGAGAGAGTGAAGAGCGAGACTTGAGAGAGAAGGTAAAGAGGGAAATAGTAAATAGAGAGGAGAGAGAGAGAGATAAGAAAGAGAAGGGAGAAAGAGAGAGGAAAGAGAGGGAAGGCATGAGCACCAAAAATTACTATGTCTTCTATAGTTTATATATTTAGGGTTTATCTCCACTTAGAGTAGTTATCTGTATCTCATCACAAATGAGTATAAAAATAGCATATCAACTGTCACCTGAGGGCATTCGGGGCACTTTTAGAAAATTAACCAGAGTTGTAATCTCTAGTTAAGCTTGTGGTAGCAATAACCAGCCACCTGTAATGGCTGGTTAATTATTGTGCTCCTGCAAACGGGCAAATTTCAGGCACAAGATAATTTAGCACTCCACTTGTAATCTATCATAAATATTGCAGACAAAACAGATCAGATTACTCTACTTTTAGTGTATAGTACCTTACAATCGCCTCTATTTTCTTCTGCAGGTGTTTTTCTATTAATGTAATAGTACAATTTAATTTTTTTTTTTTTTTTTAAATGTATGTATCGCCTTCGCAATCTTAAAAGCAGGGAAGACCCCTTTGCCAGACACACTGTTCTCAAGGTAAACACTGCCATTATAGAATTAGGACAGAGGTATCATAGTGCTGGCAAGATTTATTAGAAAATCTCACAATGACAGAGAGCTTTAGATGATCAGACCCAAAAACACAAACAAGTCCTGAATGACACGTGCAGCTCCCATTAAAGGTCCTGCCCAGCCAAAAAAAATGCACTAATGTCTTGTTTTACTCAGAAACACACAAGATATTCCTTCTGTTTTGCTATTTTGCCTTGTATCTCGCACCTTATGATGTTTGAGTATGTCATTAATCTTCTGTTTTTCTTTAGGGCTCCTATAAAATTTATGAACCGTCAGCATTCTCTAGTTAAAAGCAACTGGCTTTAAGAGGCAAATGTATTGCAACTGTATTATACCTCTGCAATTTGTTTTTTGTTTTTTAAAAAATGCAGTTATTCTGTATCTTTTTATAGAGGGAGCAGACTCAGAGGTAGTGAAAACTAATTGTTATTCAGAGCGTTGTTTTGGCAGGAGACACAAATTGATCAGTTCAAAAAACAGGTAATCTTGGATCAGGCTGAGAATAAACTTGACACTGAGATAAGATTGAAAAAAAGTGAATGATGATATACAAATAAAGTTGTTTTTTTTGTATGGGAAGTATTTATGTTTTCATAAATATGACATATAAGCAGGTATACTTGCTGATGCAAAAACATGAATGCCCTCTTACTGATTTGATAAGCCTGTTTTATGTATCTTTTTTTTTTTTTTTTAACCATAAATCAGGGTTCCTGTGTTTCCCCTACTCAAGTGTATGGAGTTACAGACCTTGTTGCTTTACAAATAAATTATAATGATGATAAAAATAATAATAGCAGGCAAAAGTACAACATTCCCCGTTTTTTAGAACCCTGGAACTGCATATATATCCCATTGAATGATATTAGTTTACTAGTTTTCACTATTTAAAGGGACATGAAGCTCAAAAATAATTTCTCTTCTATCTCAAAATGTATTACAGTTCTTTGTTTTTATTTCTTTCTTTCTTATTTTTAAATGTTGTTAATGTACTGAATAAACCATCTTTTCCTTTAGGATTTGTCCGTATTACCCAGTAGCAGAGACCTAGAACAATTCACGCCTTTCCTGTTATTTTCACCTTAAAGGGACAGTCTACTTGAAAATGTTTATTGCTTAAAAAGATAGATAATCCCTTTGTTTCCCATTCCCCAGTTTTGCATAACCAACACTGTCATATTAATTCACGTTTTACCTCTGTGATTACCTTGTATCTAAGCCTCGGCAAACTCTCCTCTTATCTCAGTTCTTTTGACAGACTTTAGTCATAAATAACTCTACGGGAGTGAGCACAATGTTATCTATATGTCACACATGAACTAGCACTGCCTAACTGAAAAACTCTAAAAATAACAGATAAGAGGTGTGGCTTCAGCATCTTAGAAATCAGTTTGAGCCTACCTCATGTTTCAGATAGATCATACAATTTTAAACAACTTTAATTTGCTGTTGTATTTAGGTAATTTCCTATACCCAGAAGTCAGCAAGCTGTTTTTAGCAAAGCGAGGAACTGTTAGTGATTTTGGTACAACAACACTTTATCATACACATTTTGATCATAATAATTTAGTCTAAAAAGAAATTAATTATTAGTATGCACAATAAAAAAAATTAAATTATTTAATTGACACATGGCTCACGCAAAGTACTGCTTGATGGCTGTGTCCCAAGTGAACAGAAAATCACAGTAACATTGGAGATTCACTGTTTACATTGTAGTTCTGTACAATTCCGCTGACCGCCGCAGATTGTCTTCATGTTTACCCGAGGCCGCGTGTGACCATAAAATTTTAGATATAGAGTGGGCATTACCACAACATGACAAAACGTTGTGCTATAAAAGCAGAGGGAAGATTTTTATCAGGTAGGAATTAATTATAAAAATAAATACATTTAGAAAGAGTTATTATGAAAAACACTTGCATGTTCAATAGCTATGCACAGGGCAGATTTGTATTACTGGTGAAATATATTCTTTACCATCACTTTAATTTACTAAACATCTTCATTTTATATACCAGCTTACATTGCCCAAGAACCAGGATGCACAAACAGCTTTTATTTCACAGATATTTAAAGGGAAATAAAACCCAAGATTTTTCTTTCATTAAAGTGATGGTAAACTCTCCCCTTTTTAAAATCAGATCTGGAATGTAAGCGCTATTTTAGAAGGAGTTTTATTCATCATTTACAATGAAGATGCACTATAACTTAGTTATTAATATAGATATGAAATTCAAATACCCCACGTTACACCACCCACTTCAAAAGTCAATTTTCCTGTCAGCTAAATGATTGAATTACTCTCCAATCAATGCTCTAGCTACAACAAAAGTGCCATATGGGGAGAGCGCTGATTGGACAACAATTCAATCTGTTAGCTCACAGAAAATTTTACTTTTGAAGTGGGCGGAGGAGCATGCAGTATTTGAATTTCATATCTATATTAAAAAGCATGTTATACTGCATCTTCATTCCAGCTAATGAATTAAACTCCATCTAAAATAGCGCTTACATTCCAGATCTGATTTTAAGAAGGGGAGAGTTTACCATCACTTTAAAATTGTATTCACCATCTAATTAAACAGTATTCCAATTTACTTCTAATATCTAATTTGCTTAATTCTTTAGGTATCCTATGTTGAATAAATAGCAATGCACATGGGTGAGCCAATCACACGAGGCATCTATGTGCAGCCACCAATCAGCAGCTACTTATTTAGATGCACTTTTCAACAAAGAATATAAAGAGAATGAAGCAAATTAGATAATAGAAGTAAATTGGAAAGTTGTTTTAAATTGCATGCTCTTTCTGAATCATGAAAGAAAAAAAAATTGGGTTTCATATCCCTTTAAGAGTGTAAAATAAGAAAATACAATTAGTCAAGGTGAACATTACGCTGGCAACAAACTACATACCAAGTTATTTTCATTTACTTAGAACCCCTGATTGGAATTTGTTACCCATGTATGCTATCTCTATTGCCTCTAGTTTTCCTGGCCTGTAGCCAAAGGAATGACACTGCACAAAATGCACTTTGTTGCAGTTAATATAATGTGTTATTGTGTGAGTGTGTGAGTGTGCATGCATATATATATATATATTTAATGGAAAAAAAATTGCCTCAATATAAGAGTTTGTTCACTGTAAAATTAAACTTCCCCACCAAACAATAATTTGTGTTATTATATTATTAAATTCAGTGGATGAGGGAATTTAATTTTGGAATTTCAATGGATTGGAAACATAAAATCTACATTGACTTTCCTACTTTTTATTGTAAAAATGTATATGTGTTGTTGCACATGGTGTGTGGTGTGAATGTGTAGCGTGTGTGTATAGTTGGTGTTTGTGGTTTGTGTGCATAGCATGTGTGTGTAGTTGGTGTTTGTGTGGGTGTACTTGGCGTTTGTGGTGTGTGCATAGCATGTGTCTGTTGTTGGCGTTTGTGGTGTGTGCGCGTAGCGTGTGTGTGTGGGTGGACTTGGTGTTTGTGGTGTGTGTGCATAGCATGTGTGTGTGTGTAGTTGGCGTTTGGGGTGTGTGCAGTTGGTGTTTGTGGTGTGTGTGCATAGCATGTGGGTGTAGTTGGTCTTTGCGGTGTGTGCGCGCGTACCATGTGTGTGTGGGTGTACTTGGTGTTTGTGCATAGCATGTGTGTAGTTGGTGTTTGTGGTGTGTGCGCCTAGCATGTGTGTGGGTATACTCTGTGTTTGTGGTGTGTGTGCATAGCATGTGTGTGTGTAGTTGGTGTTTGTGGTGTGTGTATAGCATGTGTGTAGTTGGTGTTTGTGGTGTGTGCGCCTAGCATGTGTGTGGGTATACTCTGTGTTTGTGGTGTGTGTGCATAGCGTGTGTGTGTAGTTGGTGTTTGTGGTGTGTGTGTGCATAGCATGTGTGTAGTTGTTATTTGTGCTGTGTGTGCATAGCGTGTGTGTGTAGTTGGTGTTTGTGCTGTGTGTGCATAGCGTGTGTGTATGTAGTGGTATCTGTGCTGTGTGTGCATAGCGTGTATGTGTGTGTAGTTGGTGTCTTTCCTGTGTGTACATAGCATGTGTGAGTACTAGACAGTAAATTAAGTGTTTGATGCTGTATTTATGCTGATTATTGTACTCACATTACAAGGTTGTTTAAGCCTAGTATACTAATGGTCCAGGTATCCTCTGATCACTGGCAACCAGCCAGTCCTGATAACTAGACAGTTTCCTCATCTCCTTGCTGCTCTGCCTCCCTGAGTCGGCTGCCTACTATTCAGGAGAGGCCCGGCCCCATTTAATAGATTTGTGCATGGGGGGGGGGGGGGGGGGGGATTTGGTTTGGCCAAATCTTTCAGACCGATTATTCAGAAAAATGTCTGTGCTGTTCGGTATTTGTTTTGTTTTAATCTAAACAAATACTGAGTATTCATGGAGCATTTACATTTGTTTTCATTAAACAAATGTAAATGTTTCTTTGCTACAGGTGAAAAAGTTCACCTGTAGCCTTATAATTACCTCTATTGAGCTGGAGAGCCTTGCTAATCTCAACACTTCTTCACAGAGCCCAGAGTGGCTCTAATCCCAATACTTCTTCACAGAGCCCAGAGCCGCGCTAATCCCGATACTTCTTCACAGAGCCCAGAGCCACGCTAATCCCAATACTTCTTCACAGAGCCCAAAGCCATGCTAATCCCAACACTTCTTCAAAGGGCCAAGAGCGGCGCTAATCCCAACACTTCTTCAAAGGGCCAAGAGCGGCGCTAATCCCAACACTTCTTCATAGAGCCCAGAGTCGTGTTAATCCCATCACTTCTTCACAGAGTTACGAGCTGCGCTAATCCCAACACTTCTTCACCGAGCCAACAGCGGTGCTAATCCCAATACTTCTTCACAGAGCCCAGAGCCACGCTAATCCCAATACTTCTTCACAGAGCCCAAAGCCATGCTAATCCCAACACTTCTTCAAAGGGCCAAGAGCGGCGCTAATCCCAACACTTCTTCAAAGGGCCAAGAGCGGCGCTAATCCCAACACTTCTTCATAGAGCCCAGAGCCGTGCTAATCCCATCACTTCTTCACAGAGCCGCGCTAATCCCATCACTTTTTCACAGAGCCACGCTAATCCCAACACTTCTTCACAGAGCTGCGCTAATACCATCACTTCTTCACAGAGTTTAGAGCCGTGCTAATCCCAACACTTCTTCACAGAGCCACGCTAATCCCAACACTTCTTCACAGAGCCCATAGCCACGCTAATCCCAACACTTCTTCACAGAGCCCAAAGACGTGCTAATCCCATCACTTCTTCACAGAGTTTAGAGCCGCGCTAATCCCAACACTTTGTCACAGAGCCCAAAGCCGTGCTAATCCCATCACTTCTTCACAGAGTTTAGAGCCGCGCTAATCCCAACACTTTGTCACAGAGCCCAAAGCCGTGCTAATCCCATCACTTCTTAACAGAGTTTAGAGCCGCCCTAATCCCAACACTTCTTCCCATAGCCCAGAGCCGCTCTAATCCCAACACTTCTTCATAGAACCTAGAGCCACGCTAATCGACACTTCCATACAGAGCCATGCTAATCCCAACACTTCTTCACAGAACCTAAAGCCACGCTAATCCCGACACTTCTTCACAGAGCCCAGAGCCACGCTAATCCCAACACTTCTTCACAGAGCCCAGAGCCACGCTAATCCCAACACTTCTTCACAGAGCCCAGAGCCACGCTAATCCCAACACTTCTTCACAGAGCCCAGAGCCACGCT
This sequence comes from Bombina bombina, assembly GCF_027579735.1. NCBI lineage: Eukaryota > Metazoa > Chordata > Amphibia > Anura > Bombinatoridae > Bombina > Bombina bombina. The sequence continues at coordinate 959,018,445 of NC_069502.1, forward strand.
AATCCCAACACTTCTTCACAGAGCCCAGAGCCACGCTAATCCCAACACTTCTTCACAGAGCCCAGAGCCACGCTGATAGGATGTTTTAGTGCAAGCCAAACCTCCCATTGTGGGCCGGGGATCTGTACAAAAGTGTTGGGATTAGCATGCTAGAGGAAAGTATTTTAATTGAAGGTAATTTAAAGCAAACAAATGCATAATGAAGAATTTTTTCAGTATTTCTTATTTTCTTTTAATTTAGTTGGTGCATTCATTCGGTTATTGGTTTTGTAAAAACAAAATGAATATTCATGTTTCTGCACAAATTTGTATTTGTGACAAATCTGATTGCACATGTTTGCTATTTAGGATCTATACTAGAGTTCAGTGTGCAGTCTCCAAGTCCAGTGCATCCTTCTGTGTCTGCTTAACCAGTCAGGCTTTGCCATTCCTGAATAACCAGAGTCCAACATCAAGAAAAACTGATCCTACATTCCCACTTTAAAAGGTGATTTGATAAAAAAATGTTTAAACCACTATAAGATGCAAAACGTTTACTGTGGTGTAACATTCTATACCTATACCAAAGACCAAACAAAGGATATAAGAAAGGACTAAATGTAAAAAGGAATAGTGTAGTCAAAATGAATCTTTCTTGATTCAGATTTCAGATAGAAAGTTGCTTAAAATTGCATGCTCTAATTTACGCCTATTTTTAAAAATGTCTTCGTTCTCTTGGTATCTTTATTTGAAAAAGCATGAATGTAAGTATAGGGGCCGGCCCATTTTGGTTCAGCACCTCGGTAGCGCTTGCTGATTGGTGGCTACATTTAGACACCAATCAGCAAGCGCTACCCAGGTTCTGAACCAAAAATGGGTCGGCTCATAAACTTACATTCAAATAAAGATACCAAGAGAACAAATAAAAATTGATGCTAAATTTGAAAGTTGCTTAAAATTGTATGCTCTATCTAAATCATGAAAGTTTAAATTTTGACTAGACTATCGCTTTAAACTTTATTTGCATACAATGGAGGCCAGTGTGGCACTAAAGTTAGCTATGCATTTGTTTATGTATAATGTTTTGTGGATTTGTTTCTAACATATTAAAAACTTTAGTGTCTCCTTAAATTCTCACGTCTTTTAAAGAGTCATAAAGCCTACAATTTTCTTTTATGATTCAGATAGAACATGCAATTTTAAACTACTTTCCAATTTACTTATATTCCTTCATTCTCTGGTATTCTATTATTGAAAGAGCAGCAATACATTACTGAGAGCTAGCTGAACATATCAGGAAAGCCAATGGGAAGAAGTGAACATTTCAGCCACCAATCAGCAACTAGCTCCCAGTAGTGTATTGTTGTTTCTGAGTCTAATTAGTTGTGTTTTTTCAAGCATCAGAGGATATCAAGAGAATGTAGTAAACTAGATTATTGTTGTTTAAAGTTGCATGTCCTATCTGAATCATGAACATTTAATTTTAACTTTACTGTTCCTTTAAATCTCAAAACTGAGCCATAGTAGCTGATTTGTGAATTTATGCAAATCTGATTAATTGATTTATGTGGCCCTTTATGTAAATTAATGTAGTATGTAGAAAAGGTATAGTGGCATCGGGGCCAAGTGCTGGAGGGGCCACAGCAGCCAGTCTATACATAGGCATGCATAATGCAGTGGGACCTTTAATTACTGCAGGTCCATCTAACTGTCTGTCTATCTATTCTAAATATCATTATAGAGAGCAGCAGGTTTATTATTACTATTACTTAATACTGAGTTACATTTGGGGGTCCCAAAATTTTTTTTTTTTTCACCAGGGCCTAACCAGTCTCTCTGGTTTCTACCTTTGTTATTTCATATAACCGATTCACTTAAGCTCACCTATTTCTCAATTTTTTTCTGAATAAGCAGCACTGAATAAGATACAAACTGGTGAAGCTGTAGAAAAATAAATTAAAGTGAAGATACAGTGTAAAACTGTACTAAAACCAAAACCAAAAAATATATATATTCCAAAGTAAAGCGCAATCACACCTTCCATTTCAGCTGCCAGGGTTTCAACAGTCAAAACTGAGGCACTCGCTGGTCCTTTTAATCCAGTGTATGTTTTAGTGTAACGTTTCGGGGACACACTCCCTTCCTTATATTTTAATGCAAATCAAGTAGAATTAATCAGTTAACGATCAACGTCGTACCCTGTACGATGTTGGTCGCTATGGCCTTAAGGACCAGTGCCGCGATTTCGCTCAAAATAGCGAGATTGCACTATTTCTGCATGCCCCACGAGTGGGGCACTGCAGAAATAGAGTTGCAGAGTTGTTGATGCAGAGAGGGTACCATTCTTGGTGGGTGGGAGCAATAGCATGGAGGCGGGTGGGCGGCCCATGGTTGCAGGGAATTCCTTTTCCTGTCCCTGCAGTGCGCGCAATACATCTGGAGCGTGCGGGGGTGGGGGTGGGGTGCGTGCGAACGTTACATTAATGTGATCATGTGAGGGAGAAAAATTAATTTTTGTAAAGGGGTCATGGAGGGGGTAGGATGTTTAGGGGGGCAGCTACACACAAACACATGTATTATAATAAAAAATAAATAAATTGCCTTTTACTTTAGTACTGGCAGTACTTAAGATGGCGGTGACAATTGTGACGTGGGGGAGGGAAAAGAGCTGTTTGAGGAGGGTCAGGGAGGGATTGGGGATGTGTCAGGTGGGAGGCTGATCTCTACACTAAAGCTAAAATTAACCCTACAAGCTCACTACAAGCTACCTAATTAACCCCACTGCTGGGCATAATACAAGTGTTGTGAGCAGCGGGATTATGCAGCCTTCTAATTAGCAAAAAGTAATGCGAAAGCTATAAATGTCTGCTATTTCTGAACAAGGGGATCCCAGAGAAGCATTTACAATCATTTTGTGCCATGATTGCACTAACTGTTTGTAAATAATTTCAGTGAGAACCCTAAAATTGTGAAAAAGTTAGAGATAATTTTAATTTCATCGCATTTGGCGGTGAAATGGTGTCATGAAATATATCAAAATGGGCCTAGATTAATACTTTCGGTTGTTTACTACACTAAAGCTAAAATTAACCCTACAAGCTCCCTAATTAACCTCTTCACTGCTGGACACAATACAAGTGTGGTGCGCAGCAGCATTTAGAAGCCTTCTAATTACCAAAAAGCAACGCCAAAACCATATATATCTGCTATTTCTGAACAAAGTGGATCCCAGAGAAGCACTTACATGTGTGCCATAATTGCACAAGCTGTTTGTAAATAATTTCAGTGAGAAACCTAAAGTTTGTGAAAAAGTGAACAATTTTTTTTTATTTGATCGCATTTGGCGGTGAAATGGTGGCATGAAATATACCAAAATGGGCCTAGATCAAAACTTTAGGTTGTCTACTAAAAAAAATTATTTACATGTGAAGTGTTATTCAGGTATTCCTGACAGATATCAGTGTTCCAATGTAACTAGCGCTAATTTTGAAAAAAAAAAAAAAATGGTTTGGAAACAGCAAAGTGCTACTTGTATTTATTGCCCTATAACTTGCAAAAAAAGCAAAGAACATGTAAACATTGAGTATTTCTAAACTCGGGACAAAATTTAGAAACTATTTAGCATGTGTGTTTTTTGGTGGCTGTAGATGGGTAACAGATTTTGGGGGTCAAAGTTAGAAAAAGTGTGTTTTTTTTTACATTTTTAATTTATCAAAATGTACATTTCCCTTGTGTTGTGAAAATACTTACCTTTTAATCTTTACAGCCGCTCCAGCTACCTCCGCCCATCGCAAAGCCTCTTCCTGGGTCTAAAATGAGGAATACGGCTTCCTCCAATCATGGCTTCGAATCAGAATCTGATTCCTCCGGGGGGTGGGGGGGAGCCGTGATTGGAGGATGACCGATCCATCATTTCTGATGTCATAAATGGCTTTGCGATGACCGGGAGAAGCTGGAGCTGCTGTGAAGTTTAAAAGATAAGTATTTTTTCACAACACGAGTGAAATGTAAATTTTGATGAATTAAAGTGCCCCTGTTTTTAATCAAATTTTTAAAAACCGGGCACTTTAGCATCAAAATTTACATCCACTTTAAGGGAAGGAAATTGAAAAATGGCCTTGTCCTTAAGGGGTTAAAGAACTTCCTAAAATTAATAACAATCTTGTAGAAAGTAGTGTGAAAAGATGAAGGACAAAATGAACTAAAACAATACACAAATATATGCATTACATAAGTGATTACAATAATAAAGGCATTATGCAGCAAACATAGCAACGATGAGCATGAGAAACATTTGTAATATAGTAAGAAAAATGTCACACGCTAACCACACCTCTGAAGTAAAAACAGTCATTAACAGGAACATTTTGCTATTTGCTAAATAAACTTCTAAGGTCACCCAATGGTATGGTTTCTAATGCAGGTCACCTTAAAACATGGCACCATGAAACCCAAGATTTTTCTTTTTCTTATTTTTCAGAATTTCAATAGAGCATGTGATTTTAAACAACTTTCCAATTTACTTTATTCTCTTGGTATCATTTTTTTGAAGGAGCATCTGTGCACTACAACTGGGAGCTCTCTGAAGACATCTGGGGAACCAATGAAAAGAGGCAATTTTGTGCATCCACCAGTCAGCAGCTATCTCCCAGTTATGCATTGCCGCTCCTGAGCCTACCTAGATATGCTTTTTAACCAAGGATACCAAGAGAAGGAAGTAATTTAGATAATAGAAGCAAATTGGAAAGTTGTATAAAATTGCATGCTCTGTCTGAATCATGAAAGAAACATTTTGAGTTTCACGTCCCTTTAAATCCATAAATGTTCCTGCTGTGATAGTGTTATGTTGTATTAGTACAAACAGTTAAAGGGACACTAAAACCAAAAGGAAACTTTCCAAATTACTTCTGTTACCTAATATGCTTTGTTCTTTTTGATCCTTTGTTGAAAAGCATACCTAGGTAGGCTCAGGAGCAGCAATTCACTGCTGGTATCTAGCTGCTGATTGGTCGATGCACATGTATGCCTCTTATGCTTGGCTTACCTGATGTGCTCAGCTAGCTCCCAGTCATCCATTGCTTCTTCTTCAACGAAGGATACCAAGAGAATGAAGCAAATTTAAAAACAGAAGTAAGTTTGAGAGTTGTTTACATTGTATGTTATTTCTGAATCATAAAGGAGAAATGTTGGGTTTCGTTCCCTTTAAACATATTTTTAGCCTCGTATTATTTTTATACAGAGCTGCTGATGACATTATTAGTTAGTAGTGATGTTGCGAATAGTTCGCTGGCGAATAGTTCCCTGCGAACATAGCATGTTCGCGTTCACTGCGGACAGCGAACATATGCGATGTTCGGTCCACCCCCTATTCGTCATCATTGAGTAAACTTTGACCCTGTACCTGACAGTCAGAATACACATTACAGCCAATCAGCAGCAGACCCTCCCTCGCAGACCCTCCCACCTCCTGGACAGCATCCATTTTAGATTCATTTGGAAGCTGCATTCTTAGTGAGAGGAGGGACAGTGTAGCTGCTGCTGATTTAATAGGGAAATCGATAGCTAGGCTAGTGTATTCAGTGTCCACTACAGTCCTGAAGGACTCATCTGATCTCTGCTGTAACGACAGCACCCCAAAAAGCCCTTTTTAGGGCTAGAACATCAGTCTGCTTTTTTTTTTTTTTCTCCTGTGTAATCTAATTGCAGTTGCCAGCCTGCCTGCCAGCGTGTGTGTCAGGTTCACAGCGTATACTGTGCCCACTTGCCCAGTGCCACCACTCATATCTGGTGTAACAGTAGTGTACATTTAAAAAAAAACAACAACACTTTTTTAACTGTGAAATAATAACAGACAGCTGCCAGTACCCAAGATGGCCACCAATAAGGCAGATGGGGAGGGTTAGAGATCTGTTTTTTTTTTTGGGGGGGGGGGGGAAGAATCAGGGAGGTTGGGGGCTAAGGGGGATGCTACACCACAGCATATGTAAATATGCTAAAAAAAAATTAAAAACCTTTTATTTTAGTACTGGCAGACTTTCTGCCAGTACTTAAGATGGCGGGGACAATTGTGGGAGGGATCAGGGGGTCTGATGTGTCAGGTGGGAGGCTGATCTCTACACTAAAGCTAAAATTAACCCTGCAAGCTCCCTACAAACTACCTAATTAACCCCTTCACTGCTAGCCATAATACACGTGTGATGCGCAGCAGCATTTAGCGGCCTTCTAATTACCAGAAAGCAACGCCAAAGTCATATATGTCTGCTATTTCTGAACAAAGGGGATCCCAGAGAAGCATTTACAACCATTTGTGCCATAATTCCACAAGCTGTTTGTAAATAATTTCAGTGAGAAACCTAAAATTGCGAACAAATTTAAGTTTTTTTTTAAATTTGATCGCATTTGGCGGTGAAATGGTGGCATTAAATATACCAAAATGGGCCTAGATCAATACTTTGGGTTGTCTACTACACTACACTAAAGCTAAAATTAACTCTACAAGCTGCCTACATGCTCCCTAATTAACCCCTTCACTGCTGGGCATAAAACACGTGTGGTGCGCAGTGGCATTTAGCAGCCTTCTAATTACCAAAAAACAACGCCAAAGCCATATAAATCTGCTATTTCTGAACAAAGGGGATCCCAGAGAAGCATTTACAACCATTTATGCTATATTTGCATAAGTTGTTTGTAAATAATTTCTGTGAGAAACCCAACGTTTGTGAAAAAGTGAACAATTTTTTTTTATTTGATCGCATTTGGCGGTGAAATGGTGGCATGAAATATACCAAAATGGGCCTAGATCAATACTTTGGGTTGTCTACTACACTACACTTAAGCTAAAATTAACTCTACAAGCTGCCTACATGCTCCCTAATTAACCCCTTCACTGCTGGGCATAAAACATGTGTGGTGCGCAGTGGCATTTAGCGGCCTTCTAATTACCAAAAAGCAACGCCAAAGCCATATAAGTCTGCTATAATGGCATGTCTGGCACACAGTGTTGGGGCAAGGGTCCATCTGACCACTGATACCTGGTTTGCAAAGCATGGTCAGGGCAGGTATATCACCTACACTGCGCACTGTGAAGCGGGCGTAACCCTTACACTACCTGATCGATACAACATCATACCTGATGTTTTAAAGCACGTTATTCCAAACAATTTAGGAATGTTAGGCGATTTATGCCCTTTATGGATTAAAACCAGACTCTGCATCAACTATGTAATTTTCCATGGGAGTTTTGCCATGGATCCCCCTACGGCATGCCACAGTCCAGGTGTTAGTGCCCTTGAAACAACTTTTCCATCACTATTGTGGCCAGAAAGAATCCCTGTGGGTTTTAAAATTCGCCTGCCTATTGAAGTCTATGGGGGTTTGCCCGGTTCGCCCGTTCGCAAACTTTTGTGGAAGTTCGCGTTCACCAACCCAATTTTTTAGGTTCGCAACATCACTATTAGTTAGCCACATATCTGATGATTCCAAGAGCTGCAGAAAATGGTGCAACATAATAACTATGTTCTGTTTCACCAGGTAATAGCTCAATAAAAACAGGTTAAAAAAATAAATTACATTTTAAAGGGACATTAAATACTAAGTAAAGACAAAATGTTGTACGCAAAACAAAGATTAGCCAGAGAATGATATGCAGCTGTATTTTTACAATTGATATTATTTGTTAAAATACATTTGTACAATGTTAGCTTCCATAAAGCAAGGGGCGCCATCATATTGTAACCTAAGTTTCCTTTTCTGCTGAGGCCAATAAATGGGTCACTACAGTGCGCAGCCAATGACTGTGTGGAATGTAGGAGTATTAATGTGATGGTAAAGTTTCCAATTCGTATAATCAGATCCAGAATGTAAACAATAAACAATATTTTAGATGGACTCATCCATTCTAATGAAGATACACTATAACTTAATTTTTATGTTTAGCCACACAAAACAAAATTGTGTGAGAGCCGTATGACTAGAGCACCGATTGGAGAACAGTTCAAAACATTAGCTGCCTCACCCCCCCCCCCCCAAAAAAAAACAACAACTTTTTAAGTGGGTGGAGTGTGCAGTCTTAGAATTTAATCACAATATTAGAATGGATGAACTAAAGTCCATCTAAAATATTGTTTCCATTCCGGATCTAATTATTCGAATTTGAAACTTTACCATCATTTTAAGTCTCCACATAAACTTTTAACAGGAATTGGAAAATGCACCATTTTCAGAATAAAATTGTAGGAACATGGGGCAGAATAAATAATGTATTTTTTTTACAGAAATATTGCAATCTCAAAATGTGCATGCCGTGTGTGTGTTCACAAGTACATATATGCATATATATTTTTTAATATTTACATTGTTTAAACAGGGCTCTATAAAGACATTACAACACTAAAAATGCAACACGTAAAATAAAAAAGTATACAATGTTTGGGGAGTTACATGAAATAACAAAAAAAAATTATTATGCAGGTTTCAGTCCCTGGAAGATAAAAATGATCTCCCCAGTTCATGGGTATTTTTGCTACTGCATAACCTCATAAGATATTAATTACACTGATATAACAGTTACTCTCAAATGAGGGCACATAGGCTGGTTCCCAGCTCGCTTCACATTCAGTAATATTAGGACAATGTAAATAGTTGGCAGCACAAAACATGTGACAGAAGTTCAAGTGGTGATTCTCAAGAAAGGAGATTTTATTCTAGCAGACAACGCCCACAGTTGCGGTGAGCTCAGCCAATCACAAGTGTAGCTGGAGCCCATCCTTCTCCTCCGTTGAGTGCAAAACTGGTCACTGGCCAATAAAAAGAAGAAACTTAACTCTTTTGGTTCCGTGCAAGCAACTATTATTTTGCGAACGAACGAGCCACAGCCTTGCAGTTTACTGAGCCAACTGTTCTTGTGCCAGCAATTGTTTTCCTGCATGTGGGTCTCATTAAACAGAGAATAACTACACCACACTGCCATACATATGTATTTTTATTTTATTTTAGTACAGACAGTTCTTACTTAGAAATGTAAACAACTCTGCATTTGAGTGGTTAATAGACCATAACACTGCATGCATTGCCTGTTTCAGCGTGTTTAATTTCTAAAACATCTATGTAGTAACCACGGAACTCCACAGAATATAATAAAAATAAGACTGGATAGTAACCTATGTTAATTAGTGTATACTAGTAAAATACTGAACATAACAAACTGATAAGAATTTGTATTCACCTCCTTACATGATTTGCAATATTATATTCCAGCATAATTGTAATACACAGTGATCAAAGCCCTGACTTGAATATATTAATCTGACAGCTGTTAAGCAAAACTCCAGATTAAAAGCATTGGAAAGATGACATTTATTACATTACTGCAGTCTATATATAACATATGGATTTATTTAGCTGCATAGATAAAAGGACCATTAAAGAGTCGATGTAGTTACATTTAACACGTCACTTAGACTCTTTGCAAGCACATGGATGCACAAGTAAAATATACAGAGCAGGTCGCAACGTAGTTAGTATAAGCACTTACCAGACACATTGAGTTGACCACCAAGGAACCATCTGACTCTGCCCTGAGTAAAGTCACAGTCCTTGACTATCTGGTATGGTTTCACCCAAGTCAGTCTCTCCCTAGCCAGCACACCCCAAAAAGTCTCAGGGTTTTGAACTGAAAATTGCTGAAGTTCTTGGTAAGTTTGCACATTTGACAATGCAGCAGCTTCAGGCATATAAGACTGGACATCAAATGTTGGGTTAGCAACATGCTCAGATTGTAGCTTCTGTTTCTGGAAGGAGACACAGTACCTGACCACAGAATTTCTCCAAAGTCTTGCAGGAAAGTAATGCTTGTTGAAAATGTGTTGCAGAAGTTTTCTGCTTGTGAGTTTTGCAGCCATATTGATACTGATCTTTATAAATTATTTTCAGTACTATACAATTCTATTCCGGAAAATGAATTCTGCTTTTGCATAACATTTACTGCTTGTAAAATATAAGCAGTGATGATGATTATAAACGTGTGAGCAGTGTCCCAGCTGTAATGATTACTCTGCTGAAGATATCTGCAAGTGCAAAGCCATCTGGGTCCTAGAGCTCCACCTCATCTCATAGTCAGGAAATGCAAATGGAACTTTCTTTATAGTTCCGTCTTCTGATTCATATTTGTCCTAAGAGGCTTGTTCCCTAGCCTAATCATTGCAGTTTTGTATGTTCTGCATTTTTAGCTTTACAGATGGTGCTAGTCTCTTGCAGGGTTCTGTTATCTACTTGTAGCCTGACTAATGTTATCAGACATTTCCACTGAAATGTTACCAGCAAACTACCACTCTGAGTAAAACAAAATACACCCCCTGCAAATCAATTGTCAATGATAATATTTTTATCACGTTTTCTCTAAGTTCAGAAACTTTTTGGGAGGATTTAGTAAATTAATACCAGGTGAAGCTAATTTTCTAGTCATGAATGATTTTAGCAATTTTTCAGTACACAATTATACTGTAATAACCTTAAAGGGACAGTCTAGGCCAAAATAAACTTTCATGATTCAGATAGAGCATGTAATTTTAAACAATTTTCCAATTTACTTTTTGCTTTGTTCTCTTGGTATTCTTAGTTGAAAGCTTAACCTAGGAGGTTCATATGCTAATTTCTTAGACCTTGAAGCCCACCTCTTTCAGATGCATTTTAACAGTTTTTCACCACTAGAGGGTGTTAGTTCACATATTTCATATAGATAGCACTGTGCTCGTGCACGTGAAGATATCTGGGAGCAGGCACTGATTGCCTAGACTGCAAGTCTGTCAAAAGAACTGAAAAAAGGGGCAGTTTGCAGAGGCTTAGCTACAAGATAATCACAGAGGTTAAAAGTATATTATTATAACTGTGTTTGTTATGCAAAACTGGGAAATGGGTATTAAAGGGATTATCTTTCTTTTAAAACAATAAAAATTCTGGTGTAGACTGTCCCTTTAAATAGACAGTGTATACAATTTTTTCTCTCTCCTTTAATTTGTTGCCAACGACTATATTGCTGCTTTAAAGGAGGTGACGTGAAAAATACATCTGTCAAGGAACATTATACAAAGCATTTCTTTAACCTCTTTGTGCCGGGGGCAAGTGTTTCCTATGTAAAAACGTGCTGGCAAAATGAAATCATGCGATGGTCAATGCAATCATGTGATTTCAAGGCCGTAATCATATCCTGGGGGACTGCTTCCGATGCTATGCATGCCCCAGTCCCATTTGCATTCCTTAAATGGAGGATATAGTGCAGGACGCCATATAAGTTACCGCGCTCCATGCAGTCCTAACAGCGTTAAAGCCCAGTGCTGTTATGCATTTTTCATAAGTGTCCTCCCTTAAAGGAACACAAAACCCCATTTTTTTTCTTTCATGGTTCAGATAGAGCATGCAATTTAAAACAACTTTTTAATTTACTCCTATTATAATTTTTTCCCTTCGTTCTCTTGCTATCTTTATTTGAAAAAAGCAGGAATGTAAGCATAGGAGCCTGCCCATTTTTGGTTCAGAACTTGGGTAGCACCTGCTGATTGGTGGCTAAATATCCCTATAAAATGGCAATAAGGCAACCTAACCAATGAGCCATTTTACATGCTGGAGTGTATTACATTGTTCACAAATAGTTCCTTTACCTTTATATTGGAATTTGAAAGAGATTATTTTGTCTGTGGTATAGAATATAGAAAAGCTGTGTAGACATAGCCAGCTGAAGAAATTACACTCCCGGTAGGAGTAACAAGTAATAAATTGTTAATTTTTAATTTTTCTCTCTTAGGGCCTGTTGATCTAAAGGTCTCTGGAATAGCGAGGTTATTAGAGGAATGCTCGCAGGACTTCTATTTCACTGGTCGAATGATCTAAAATGATCTTTTTACCCTGAAAACAGGTTGTCTCGCTAAGGCGTGTATACATTACAAAAGCACACAATACATTTCATAATTTAAAAATCATACAAAACAAATAATTTAACCATTCATACAAAAATACACAGGAAAGACTGTATTGTTAAGGTGCATCAAAAATCATAACAAAGTTCTTTACCAAAAATCATATTTTATCAAAAATGTAAAATTTGTATGTAAATTACTTAGGAATAAATCGTATTAAATATGTGCAGTGTGAATCGTAATTTAAGTACATTGGATGCGCAAAAATTACTTTGAAATTCTAACTTATAAGTACAAAATACAAAGCGTAATTGTTTTTTTGTTTCTTTTTAGCAAAATAGGCAGAAAGCAGCGTAATGTGATTTATATTGGCTGCAGGATTTAATTTGCACCCCTGCTCACTGCTAACCTCTCTCTATGGTGCAAAGTGTCCCTTTCCAGCGAGCTCCATTACTTTCAATAAAAGACATCTCGCAATTCGCAGGCACTGACTCTTTTTTACGATAATTCCCCCAGGGCAGCCCCCAAGACAGTCGGCATGAAAAACCACATCTGGACATGCGAGGTTTAGAGCATCAGGCCCTAAGTATTAGACTTTAGTATACAGATAGAGATAACATCAAAAAGCATGTGTGTGTACTGAAAGTGATAAGATAAGGAGATCTGATTTCGCTGCAAGCTCAACCCATTTTAATAGGTTGTGGTTCCAAAGATCAACAATCTGCTTTTTCATATACAAAAATGAACCTAAACAATACATTTATCCTACATTTTATATTCCGCAGCTGTTATAACAAGTCATTGGAAACATGTTGAGGGATAAACAGTTTTAAAGTACACTGTCTCTTTAATTCTTTAAAGGGACATGAAAGTCAAAATTAAACTCTCATGATTCAGAATGAGCATGTAATTAAAAAAAAACAATTTACTTCCATGATCAAATTGTGCAATCTTTATAAAAATGTACCTTCTAAAGCACCAGCTCCTACTAAGCATGTGCACGAGTTTACAGTATATACCTATATGAGTTTGTGATTGGCTGATGGCAGATTAATTAAAGTGTGTAGGAGATTTTAAAATCTTAGTGTAAAGCAATAGTCTAGTAGTGTAGTAATGGCTTACATTGGCGCCACAGATGTTTTGAAACTACATTCCCCATGATGCTTTGGCACTCTGAGCATCATGGTAAATGTAGTTCCGAAATATCAGGGGAGCCATGTTAGCTATCACTGGCTCTAGTGCGAGCAAACATTTACATGTCAGCTAGCACTAAGGCGCTAAATCCCTTACATAATAGACTTCTGTGGAGGTGCGCAGGAAAATTCATGTTGGATAACACAACAGTGCAAAGCCAGTTGAGAGCAAAAAAAAAGACTTGTTCTTTTACTTCTACTAGTATTTTGCTATACTATTTCAATGAAATTACACATATCCCTTTAATTCTGCCACACAAAAAAACAACTTTATTAATAAACCCTTTGTTTGTAAGTATTACATCTAAATAACTTAAAGGGAAAGTAAAGTCCAAATTAAACATTTCATGATTCAGAAAGGGCATGTGATTTTAAAGAACTTTCTAATTTACATTTATCATCAAATTTGCTTTGTTCTCTTGACATTCTTAGTTGAAATCTAAACCTAGGAAGGCTCATATGCTAATTTCTAAGCCCTTGAAGGCTGTCACTTATCTAAATGTATTTGACAGTTTTTCACACCTAGTTAGTTCACATGTTTCATATAAATAACATTGTGCTCATGCACGAGGAGTTATTTAAGAGTCAGCACTGATTGCCTGAAATGCAGGTCTTTCAAAAGATCTGAAATAAGGAGGCAGTCTGCAGAAGTTTAGATACAAGATAATTACAGAGGTAAAAAGTATATTTCTTTTTAAACAATTCCATTTTTGGTGTTTACTATCCCTTTAAAGCCTTTATTTTCATAGCATTTTCCAGTGTTTTAGTGTGCAAGCTAGCATAGATAATCTTTACTGATCATATCTCAAAAAGCAGTACATCTTAAAGTGCTATTGTGCTCAAAAGCAACATTTTACTCACCACTTGTAATACAAGCACAATTAGTGCACTACTATTGCTCTCGGTGCTACCCAATAAAAATATAAAGCACACTAAAATAATTTTTTTTAGCCGTGTTAATACGCATTAGTTAAAATTTTAACCATCGACTTGTGATACCAGTTTATGAGTCATTCCTTGCAAAAGGCCAAGCGCAAGATAATGCTCCCTTATGCTGTCGATTGCGCTGCACTTGTAATCTAGCCCTGTATGAGGGTTTTTTTTAGCAGCAGAGTTTTGATCTCTTATGAGCCACTTTTAGCCACCAATCAGCAAGCGCTATCCAGGTGTTGAATCAAACATAGGCCGGCTCCTAAACTTACATTCCTGCTTTTCACATAAAGATACCAAAAGAACAAAGAAAAATTGATAATAGGAGTAAATTAGAAAGTTGCTAAAAATTGCATGCTCTATCTGAATCTTGAAAGAAAGAAAAAAATTGGGTTTCATATTTCTTTAATAAAAAATATCTCATAGCATTGGACCTATTTTGAGGGGTCTGGTGTCTCTAAAATGACACATCAGTCACCCCCCCTTATGTTATAAATATACAGTCAGTAGGTGATGACTTTTTACCGACATCAAAACCCTCAACATATATCCTGTGTTGCAAGGTATTTTCCAGTGTCACGACAATCACCTGATAGCTGGGCAGATCCAGGACAACCTTTTTTAAATTTAAATCGGTTAAAAGGGTCAGTAAACACCTTAAGATTTTTATATCAAATGTTAATTAATTAACTGTGCAATAAATTTTTGTTATTTATTTTGTTCCATTTTTATGTCATTTATATCTGAAAAATTAACAAATTCTAATTCTCAGAACTTGAAATGCACTTATCAAGGTTAACTCTGCTTCATATATGTCCCTAATTGGCTTTAGCAGATAACAACTACATTTTTTTTAACTTTATAAATAATACATGTATGACAGTAGCTAGCCTTTTTATCTGTGGGCTAAAGCCCAGATTGTCTCCTCTAAATAAGGCAAAAGGTGGGAGGAGTTTGGCTGTTGAAAAATAACTGTGGTAAAATGGATATTAATTTGTTTTTAAAATATTAGGAGTTGGTTCATTGATATGTTATTCTATAGCGATACAACAGAAATGTCTTGTAATTACAAGGTGTTTACTGCCCCTTTAAAGGCTCTGACTTTCCACTTTTTTATTTTGCGATTAACAGCAGTTGCGGTTCGTGAATTTTTAAGATTGTGGGGCGCTTGGCCCCACCCCTTGAAATAAAGCCCAGCCCCTCTGGGATTTTGAGATAAATAGGTAAAAAGCATATGTGCAGCATAGCATACATATAACTCTTTCCTTATATGTGACCCAAAAGCCTTGTGCCTGTTATACTGTCCCAAGGGGGTGCAGTATCAAATGGTTACTGTGGTTTTATCAGTAGCCAGGCCCAATACATACAGGTGCCAGAAAAGATAATATAAGATATACTTTAGACTCAGACTGCCTCACTGACAGTGTCAGACTTGCTGTGAAAGGAAATGAAAGCCATTAGGGATTTGGTCAGTGCGTTTAACTTCTAATTATAATTGTGCTACTGTGTGTATGTTAGGGACATATTGTCTTTAAAGTGATTGTAAAGTTTAATAAGTGCCTGATAACAAAGAATAATCTTAAAAAATGGGCTCTTCCATTCATTAAACTGTACAATGACGCTTATTTTTTAAAATACTTATTTTTGCGTTATGGTAAACATAACGCCAATCCTCCGCCCGCAGCTCCTGCTTTCTTTAGCAGATCTATGACGAATCCGGCTTCCTACAATCCTTGTGGCACCCTTTGGAGTCCAGCTCATGAGGCCCACAATGATTGGAGGAAGACAGATCGTCAGCAATATGCTAATGAAAGCAGAAGCTGCAGGCGGAGGATCGGAGTTATGTTTACCATACCGCAAAGGTAGGTATTTAAAAAAAATAAGTGTCTTTGTGATGATGAAAGCGTGTTTATTTTGCCAGGTCGTGTATTATAAATGTCACTTTTACACTTTCCATGTAATAAGCTGAGATCTCATCACCCGCGCATGTCCTGGCCGCGGCAAAATCCGACAGAACAATTTCCATCTCAGAGTTTGCTACCTCCTTTGTGTGCATGCTGCTGATTACATCATCACATTCCACACATTCCTTTTTGAAAAATCAAAACAAATAACTTCAATCACAAACAAAAAAAATATTGTGAATAAATGTGATATAAAAAGGATATCAAGTGGATGGTCCTCAGTTCCTCAAAGGGAAAAAGAGAAAACACAAAACATAGTGTAATATTGTTTAAACAATAATAGTTAAAATAGCATGTTCAAATGGCTACTCACATATGCCTGAGCTATTATCAGCTCAGGTATAAAGGCAGTCCTGAGTACAAAGCTGTCAGGATCAGCTGTGTTTGTATCTGGATTGTAACTATTATTGTTTAAACAATATTACACTATGTTTTGTGTTTTCTCCTTTTCCCTTTGAGGAACTGAGGACCATCCACACATTCCTTATTGACATATGTAGAGTGCGATTACGTAATACTGAGCATGCACACGGAGAGGTAGCACATTCTGACAAGGTAGCAATATCTGACAGAAACATCCAATGATTAATGCACCCAGACAGCAGGCAGCAAGTAAAGAACAGCTTTCAGACAGGCAGGTAGATAAAGGCAAAATGTATTGCTCCATGTTACTCCAAATTTTGTGTCACAGCATAACATTCACAGCTGTGACACATAATAATGGCACATATAAAGAAAGACAGGCAGCTTAGGTCTGACGCGTTTCATATGTTACAAACTAACTTTCTCAATGACCATGTAAATACCCATCATGCACTACTAACTTTTATACACCAGAAACAACTCCTCCCATATATCAAATGGTCAAATCACAATGTTATAAGTAATCATGCAGGTGAGTATAGGTGATTTAAAGTGGTATAAAACGATGCACATAAAAAATACCTGTTCAGAAATGCTTGTATTTATATACAAACCACATGTTAGTAGGAAAAAATAATTTAATAATATACTTGTCATATATATAGGAACAAAACAATGTTCAGAAAAAAATATATCTATATCCCCACTAACAATTTTAACTATATCATATTTAGTGCAAATTTATAATCCAGAGAATTAAAGTGACAATGTGACTTATATTTGATTTACGAAAAGTTTAACATCCCACTCTGAATTTAAACCTTTTGGCATTCTGGTATCAAGCTGAAATATCCAGAAAACTTCTCTTTTTCTGAGAATCACTCCTCTATTACCCCCTCTGGGGTGTCTGGGAATCAGCTGGATACCCTGTAATGTCAACAGGGAACTATCAGAGTTATTCTCTCTTTTGAAATGTAAGGAAATGGGAGTAATAGACTCTGGGTCCTCAATTGAATGTAAATGTTTCAAAAAGTGATCCTTGAGGGCCCGTGTGGTTTGCCCTACATACTGCCTATACCACCCCCTACAGGTCAAAAGATAAATGACATAACATGAGTTGCAAGTTATATGCTCCTGTATCTGAAAACCTTTTTTATTCGTTGTTGACACAAAACCAGTGCCAAAAGAAGCATAAGAACAGGATTTACACCTCCTGCTCCCACAATGGGCAGCATAGATGGAGACAGCAGATTCCCTAATGTTCTAGCTTTCCTAGACACAAAACAGACACCTTCTTTTACTATGCTTAGCAAACTTTCATCTGTTTCCAAAATTGGAAGAGCTGTTCGCACTATGTTACATATTTTGCCATATTCTTCACTATATGTAGTAATGAACTTTGGTTTCCCAAACCTATCTTGTCTATTCAACTTTCTAGAATAAAAAAAAATAAATTCTTTCAATTTTATCAAAATCAGTTTTTATTTTATCCAAGGCTTCTCTACAATAGCATATAGCCTCTTTCAACAAACCTTTCTGTTAAATCATTAGAGTGTTTAGAATAACTCTGTTCACTAGTACAATTTCTTTTAACTATAATGTACTGGCTTTTGGGAATGGACTTAATAACATTTTTCAGATGGCATGATTTGGCATTCAAAATGGTATTACCCGCTATCTCCTTTCGAAAAAGCTCTACCTCAATACAAGATTTCTCAACATTAGAGCATAGTCTAATGTCTAAAAAAGAAATTCTTTACTCAAAAAAGGTTGAATAAGGTCAACTGGTCCCTTCCAAATCAACAAAATATTGTCGATAAAAATAAATATACTCCTTGAAGGGATTACCATCTCCATAGACGTGGAACAGCTCCCACCAACCCAAATACAGGTTGGCATAGGAGGGGGCAAATTTTGCCCCCATAGCTGTTCCACGTCCCTGGAGAAAGAAATCCCTCTCAAAAAGAAAAAAATTGTGAGTTAATAAATATTCAACAGAGACCTTTATAAATTGTTTTAAATTTTCATCATACCTTGAATGGTTTTCGAGAAAAAATTCAATAGCATGTATGCCCTTATCATGCAGAATGCAAGTATACAATGAAACCATCTATGGTCATAAAAACAAATTCTTCATGCCATTCAAGGCTCTCTACCTGTTTAATGACATCAGTGGTGTCTCTAATGTAACTTACCAAGTTCAAAACAAATGGTTGTAAATAACAATCCATCATTTAAGAGAGAGGCTCATTAAGAGAGCCTATCCCTGCCACGATGGGCCTGCCAGGAGGGTTGCTAGCGTCCTTGTAGACTTTGGGCAAGTAGTGGAAAATAGCTGTCTTTAGATGTTCAACATATAAAAAGTCAAAAATGGCTTCAGTAATAACTCCTTCATTTAATGCCCAATCCAAAATCTTCTTCAATTCAGATTTATAAAAAAACACAGGAGGGGGTGTGTTCCTTACATGAAGATCACTGCGGTAAGCCGTCACAGCCACACTAAGTGAATGTGGGAGCAGTTCCCTGGAGTTTGCTATCTGACAGAACACTGGTAATAAGGAATGCAGCATGGGGAGAGCATACAAGGAAAGAGTTCAGTCCACTCCTCCCACAACACCATTCAGAGAACCAGCTCTGGATCTAACAGAGGCCCTAGCTCCCTCCTGTACAGCTACCTGCAGAAAACGGTCAGGCATCTAGCAGTGAGCTTCTGTGTCCGTGAAAGTTGCTCCAGGCACTGTGTTATGAGTTTCCAAGCTCTAAAGCATTGTATCTCAGTACTTCTGCGTAGCTCCCAACATTATAAACAGCCAAAGAGGGAGAATGTTCTACTCCGACAACAGAGTTCCACTGCCCCCCCCCCCCACACACACATAGGTACAATGTCTCTGTAACTGTTGCACACCACAATCTCTTTGAAAGCAAGAGAAACAGAATATGAAGATGGGGAAAAACATATATTTTTTCATTAATTTTAAAATGAGATCAGTCTTATGTATGGATTTTTTTCCCATTTACACAAAAGGATACATTCATACTCCAGAATTCAGAAGCCAAACCTTGCTATAGTGTACACAGTGATTGCTTGATCAGTGAAGTAGCTCATATATCCTAATTGGCTTTAGCAGATAAGATAAACAGTACTTGTCTATTTCAAACCCAATTTTTTAATTGTATTATTCGGCTAGACCATTCCATTTTCTTTCTTTTTTTCTTTTCTTTTTTCTTTATTAAATTCTCAAACAGTGTTATTTATAGGTTTCTATTATATATACAAGTTACATGGTAACAGAATTGTACTTTAATGAAAAAAGAAAGTAAAATATAAATGTAGACATATCCCTGTCTTGAGCTTTTTTATTGCATTTTGTGTTAGAAAGTAACTAAGAAAAATTAAGCAAGGGGAAGGGGGAGAAAGAGAGGGTGGGAGGGGTGGGAAGGGTTATGGTTGATTTGTCCATGTTGTGGTGGACTCCAACAAGGGAGGAAGGAGAGAGAGGAGAGAGGGGAGATTGTTGGGCTGAATCCAGGTGGGTACTTTCTAGAAGACGTATAACAATTTAATCTAACTCTTACCAAATCTCACTGAGTATAGGTGTTAATTTAGCTTACCCCTTATAGATTCTGTTGAAGGATCAGCCCCGGAGAGGAGATGCCTGTACAGCCTATTATCCTGTGTGCTGTCGTTGTCCAGTTGGTAATGAATATTCAAGCAATAAATGCTTTGTTTAAAATGGGAAATTAATCAGTTTCAGTTGAAATTATAGACCATCTACCTTTTAATTGTTCCGTCATGAAAAAAGTGCTATTAAAGAAAGGATATAGGATGTGTGCTCGTGTGTTGGATGGGATATATAGCAGATACGGTTCCCATTTAGATAAAAAAATATGTAATTCTTCATTCTAAGTCTCCCATAACATCAGCTTGTTCTATTAAAAGTTGTGTGTGTATCAGTTGCGTGAACTGTGTCAAATGTGGTGGTTTATGGGATATCCATTGTTTCAGAATCAATTTCCTAGCTATGAGTATAGATATGTTGTGGGAATTATGTGAAGTCCCTCTAAGGAAAAAGGTGTAGTGAAGAGATAGTGTGGTTCAATCTCTGCATACCTTTGTTAGCCAGTACTGCAGTTTACTCCAGAATTGTGTTATCTTGGGGCACTTCCAAAACAGATGTGGGATGTCTGGACTATGTAAAGAACATTTAAGACACTTATCAAGCGCTCCATGGACCCATTTAGCTCGTAGTTTAGGGATAATATAACTGAGGTGTATAAATTTGAGTTGCATTTCTCTGTGATCCATCACGAGTGTGGAATGGGTCACAAACTTAAAACTGGTGATTAATATTTCCTCATTAATATCTAAATTTATGCAAGTGTTCCATCTGTCACGTAACTAATGCATAACTGAGGGTATTTTGATAGCAATGGTTAAATTGTAGATATGGGAAATAGAATGTATTCCCTGTTTGGTCAAAGAGCATAAACTCTCTATTTGGGTATTAATTGCACAGTTAAGTCCACCAGTCAAAAACTTACTAACATAATGTGATGATTGGAAGAATGCAAAGGTACTGTGTCTAGGGAGGTCACATTTAATTTGTAAGTCCTTTAGAAAGAGTAGTTTGTTAGTTAGTGGGTCTATTAATTGTTCTACTGAGCACACGCCTCGTTCCTCCCATAGTGCGAACATTTGAGTGGTCATTCCAGGTAAGAAGGTGGCGTTACCTTGAAGTGGTAAATATTTGGTGATTGTATGGGATAAGCCCCACCATAATATCATCCATGCTCGCAGACGATCTTTGAATAATATATTTTCTTTGATTCAAGGGGGAAGAGATAGCAGAGAAGCGTGGGGGAGAAAGGCTAGATGGATTGGATATACTAGTGACTTCTCTAGTTGTCTATCATTGAAAACAGTAGTTCCCACCAGCCATTCTAGTACTAACTTAGTCAATGTGGACCAGTTGTACCATTCCACATTTGGGAGCTTTAGTCCTCCTTTGTCCACTAGTAATGCCAATTTAAGTCTGCTAATTCTTTGCTTTTTAGAGTTCCACACAAAATTGGCAAAAAAATCTATTGATCATGGTCAAGTCGGTTTTTGTTAAAAGCAAAGGTAGTAACTGAAATGGATATAAGTTTGGGCATAGCAATCATTTTTATTAAACTAATTCGACCACAATATACTTAGGAGCGCTCAAGTCTTAAAGGGACATTATATACTCATTTTTTCTTTGCATAAATGTTTTGTAGATTATCTATTTATATAGCCCATAAAGTTTTTTTTTTTAAATGTATAGTTTTGCTTATTTTTAAATAACAATGTACTGCGCTATATATAAATATGTACTCACCAGATGTACAGATAAAAAGAGCCTTTTTATTATACACTCAAACTTCTAAAAACAATTTTCAGTGTTCACAAACACCACATCACATGAAACTGGCAGCTGGAGTTCACAAAGATGACAGGATGCAACCTGCAGCGGGTATTCCGGACTCCCCGCCCTCAGCTGTTCAGTTCTGATCGTCAGTGCCGTGCTACAATAGTGTGGATAAAGTCCTTGTATAAGAGTCTCCACTATTTGACCCCAACGCATTTCCCCCGGTTCTCACCGGGCTTTACCAAGGGGATATTTTAAAACAAACAAATGTGCTGTCCGATTACCCGGGCTGCAGACCTTTATACCCGTATGAAAAAGACTCCGCCCCTCTGGGTTGTTTTTCCAGGTTCTTAAGCTCTCATTCATTGGGTGTCTAGTTTCAACCATGGTGAGACTTTTAGCAAAGTATAACGATTATTTCTAAAAATCTTCTGCTAAGATTACAATAAAAGTATTTAAACAATGTAACACATAAAAAGATAAAATAAGTTATAAAACATCTCATACAAAGTAAATTCATAATTAATAAAAACTTTTGAACCCAATTACATCTTGTTATTTCATCACCCAAATACATACACAAATGGCATTGGCTAATAGTTTTTAAAATACTACATGTTCCTAACTCGGATTGAATTGGTACATTGTTAACAAAAGGATACATGGCTATAGCAACATTTCTCTTAATATTAAAAATTAATTAAAAATAGGTGATCTACAATTCACATATATGCTGCCACATCAATATCAATGCTGAGACCTAGGGGATGTAAACTATTTAATTTGTATATCCAATATGTCTCTAGTTTTCTTAGCTCCAACAGCCTGTTATGTTTATACATACAGCATACAGCACCCAAGAACATATACGGAGAAGTTAGACAAACAAAGACCAATGAAAAGGTCTTTAGAAATAGACGAAGAAACAGAGCAGGAACACGAATACAGGCAGGCAGGAAGAAGAAGGAGGGATTAGAACAAGCTGAAAAAGAGATCTTCAACCTGGCAAATATTAAACTTGATGAAAATGATATCCGCCTGGTAAACAAAGGGTTAAAATTTGCCCCAAAAACTAAACCAAATAAGTTAGAAATGTTTATTGATGTCCATAAGTTTGTACGAAAACTAACATTAAAACGATATTTTTTTTAAAAAAAATCACATTAACAGATCTAATGAAGCATCAAGTCATTTAGAATATACAGATCTAGATACCTTACAGACTTTAAAAACTTTAGAAAGGGAAGGTATAAATATGGAGACTGGAAACATTAGTCCAAATAGGATAATAGACGGTGAGGATTTCTTAGATATTTCTATGCATGAGACTAGGACAGATATTAATCATTCAGATTTTAAAGCGAAGTCAACTTTTAACCCAATAGGATTTCAGGGCGATCAGATTTCCATGTTCTCTAAACTTGTTTTAAGAGATATAGAAAAAACTTTTCATAAAGAGGAATCTTTTATTACCAAATATAATGATAACCTTACTGTTTTGGAGAGAAAATCCCTCAATAAACTGTCAAAGGACTCTAATATAGTCATACGCTCTGCAGATAATGTACTCGTGCACAATTTCCCCATAGGAATCAACGGGGAGAGCCGGCTGAAAAAAAGTCTAATACCTGCAAAACAGCAGCGTAAAACTCCTTAACGCAGCCCCATTGATTCCTATGTGGAAAGAAAATTTATGTTTACATCTAACACCCTAAAATGAACCCCGAGTCTAAACACCCCTAATCTTACACTTATTAACCACTAATCTGCCGCCCCCGACATCTGCATTATATTTATTAACCCCTAATCTGCCGCTCTGGACACCGCCGCCACCTACATTATACTTATGAACCCCTAATCTGCTGCCCCCAACATCGCCGTCACCTACATTATATTTATTAACCCCTAATCTGCCGGCCCTAACATCGCTGCCACCTACCTACATTTATTAACCCCTAATCTGCCGCCCCAAACCTAAGTCTAACCCTAAACCTAACACCCCCTAACTTAAATATAATTTAAATAAATCTAAATAAATATTAATATCATTAACTAAATTATTCATATTTTAAACTAAATACTTACCTGTAAAATAAACCCTAAGCTAGCTACAATATAACTAATAGTTACATTGTAGCTAGTTTACTATTTATTTTTATTTTACAGGTAAGTTTGTATTTATTTTAACTAGGTAGAATAGTTATTAAATAGTTATTAACTATTTAATAACTACCTAGTTAAAATAAATACAAAAGTACCTGTAAAATAAAACCTAACCTAAGTTACACTAACACCTAACACTACACTATAATTAAATAAATTAACTAAATTAAATACAATTACCTAAATTAAATTAGCTAAAGTACAACCCCCCCCACTAAATTACAGAAAATAATAAACAAATTACAGAAATTTAAACTAAGTACACCTAATCTAATAGCCCTATTAAAATAAAAAAGCCCCCCCCCAAAATAAAAAAAACCCTAGCCTAAACTAAACTACCGATAGCCTTTAAAAGGGCATTTTGCTGGGCATTGCCCCAAAGTAATCAGCTCTTTTACCTGAAAAAAAAAATACAAACAACTCCCCCAACAGAAGTCTTCATCCAGATGGCATCTTCTATCTTCATCCATCTGGCGCGGAGCGGGTCCATCTTCAAGACATCCGACACGGAGCATCCTCTTCATCTGATGACTAAAACAGAATGAAGGTACCTTTAAGTGACATCATCCAAGATGGCGTCCCTTAGATTCCAATTGGCTGATAGAATTATATCAGCCAATCGGAATTAAGGTAGAAAAAATCCTATTGGCTGATGCAATCAGCCAATAGGATTGAAGTTCAATCCTATTGGCTGATCCAATCAGCCAATAGGATTGAGCTTGCATTCTATTGGCTGTTCCAATCAGTTGATCTTCAGGGGGTTAGTGTTAGGTTTTTTTAAGGGTGTATTGGGTGGGTTTTATTTTTAGATTAGGGTTTGGGCGGCAAAAGAGCTAACTGCCCTTTTAAGGGCAATGCCCATCCAAATGCCCTTTTCAGGGCAATGGGGAGCTTAGTTTTTTTTAGCTAGTATTTTATTTGGGGGGTTGGTTGTGTGGGTGGTGGGTTTTACTGTTGGGGGGGTTGTTTGTATTTTTTTTTACTGGTAAAAGAGCTGATTACTTTGGGGCAATGCCCTGCAAAAGGCCCTTTTAAGGGCTATTGGTAGTTTAGGCTAGGATTTTTTTTATTTTGGGGGGCTTTTTTATTTTAATAGGGCTATTAGATTAGGTGTAATTAGTTTAAATTTCTGTAATTTGTTTATTATTTTCTGTTATTTAGTGTTTTCTTTTTGTACTTTAGCTAATTTAATTTAATTTAATTTAGGTAATTGTATTTAATTTAGTTAATTTATTTAATTATAGTGTATTGTTAGGTGTTAGTGTAACTTAGATATTGAAACAAAGTAACAAGAACACAGCACTCACTAGTTGCACAGCATGGAGAAAGCTTACCATGCCCAGCATAATCATAGAAAAAGCAAAAGTTCTCCAGCTGGTGCAAAATCCAAGACCTTTATTGTGCAAAGTGGGGTACAAAATAGCTACGTTTTGGGCACACAATCAGCCCTTTTTTCAAGCTTGACAAAATGTGAATACAACAGCATTTAAATAGCCCTAATGGCGCCAAACAATTGTGGAAAAAAAAATGAACACATTGCCATCTAGTGGAGAATTGTTATATTATATATATATATATATATATATATATATATATATATATATATATATATATATATATATATATATATATATATATATATATATATATATATTTGTAATAAAAAATAAATTCAGTGAATTTAATAGTGATGATCAATAAATGTTATGTCAAGTATAAACATTATTATAAAATATTTTTATCTCATATTACATTAAAAAATACAATCTTGATTGTTAATTAATCCACAAAATTTGATCTCATAATAAGACCACAATTCATTCTTAATTTAAAAACATCATATGTGTAAAAACTAAAAAATAATTAAAAATATTTCAGTAAACACACATATGTATAAGTCAATCAAGATACTCAATAGGTTCTTTAAATGTATATATATATATATATATTTTTTTTTTTTAAATGGATGGTTAGATGGAATAAGAAGTTAACATAAAAAGAAATAAATAGCATAGAAATTAGTCTATAAATAATACATGAAACTATCTAATATCCAATTACCAACATGCTGTCCAGTTGCACTCTCTATTAAGACCCTTTGGCCATAGGGTGTTTAACTCATTAATCCAGAAAGTCTCACGTCTATTGAGTATATTTTCCCTATCACCACCTCTCCTTGGTGTATATACCTGTTCAAACACTTGGAAACGGAGTTGACTAATACTATGACCAGCCTTTAAAAAATGAGATGCAACTGGATCATCCATATCACGGCATCTAATATTTGACTTGTGTTCTGAAATCCTTTCACGTGCCTCCCTGGTCGATTGGCCAATAAAAATTAAAGAGCACGGACATTTAATAGCATAAATGATATATTTAGATCTACAAGTCAAATATTCTTTTATCTTATACCTTTTACCTGTATAGGTATGACAGAAACTGCCACCGCTAATCATAGAATTGCAATTGATGCATGATAAACATGGATAGCATTCCTTCCGTGTTCTGCCTGTTAAGGTGCTCTGAACAATTTTACTAATGCCATTATCAGCCCTCACTAATTTATCCTTAATGTTGGGGCTTCGTTTATATGCTGGCATTGGGAGTTCTATAAAGGCATCAATCCCTGGATGGCATTTGTGTAAAATATGCCAATATTTACGAATGACTTTGTTAATTTGATTACTTCTAGTATTATATTGTGATATAAACATAAGTCTATCTGTAGTTTTAACTCTTTCTTTTACTTTTCCTGCTGACTTAGACTCCCTAGTATTAAAAATCACATTTTGTTTTACATTATCGATAAGTACTTTTGGATAACCTCTAGAGATGAACTTATTTGACATCTGTTCCAATCAAACTTTTTTCACTTCAGGGTCAGATACAATACGATCAACCCTCAATAGTTGACTTTTGGGTATAGCTTTAAAGGTAGAGGGTGGATGAAAGCTCTCAAAACATAATGTATTATTCCTGTCAGTGGGTTTTGAATAAATGTCTGCTTTCAACCCATGCTCTCCCTTATAAATGCATGTATCCAAAAATTGAATGGAATATTCATTGTGTGTTAGAGTAAATTTAATTCCATTAACTGAACAATTCAGATCATCAATAAAGGCAAGTAGGGATCCAATGTCGCCATACCATATGCCAAACACATAGTCAATAAAACGCCACCAAGTGGCACCATATTCCTTAAATAAAGAATGTTCATAAACAAATAACTCTTCAAAATGATTCATTAATATGCTGGCATATGTGGGGGCGACATTGGATCCCATAGCTGTCCCTTTTGTTTGGAAATAGAAGGTATCCTTGAAAAGAAAATAATTGGCATAAAGGATTAACTCTAACAATCTTAAAAATAATTGTATTTGGGCCATATTATATTTCTAATCATTTGCCAAAATTTTACCCACTGAGGCTATCCCACTTGTATGCTTAATAGAAGTACTGTATATAAGCTTGATACGTCAAGGGTAAATAAAATCACTTTTTGATTTAACAAATTAAGATCTTCAAGTTCAATATCATTAACTAAATTATTCCTATTTAAAACTAAATACTTACCTGTAAAATAAACCCTAAGCTAGCTACAATATAACTAATAGTTACATTGTAGCTAGTTTAGGATTTATTTTTATTTTACAGGCAAGTTTGTATTTATTTTAACTAGGTAGAATAGTTATTAAATAGTTATTAACTATTTAATAACTACCTAGTTAAAATAAAGACAAATTTACCTGTAAAATAAAACCTAACCTAAGTTACATTAACACCTAACACTACACTATAATTAAATAAATTAACTTAATTAAATACAATTACCTAAATTAAATTAAATTAGCTAAAGTACAACCCCCCCACTAAATTACAGAAAATAATAAACAAATTACAGAAATTTAAACTAATTACACCTAATCTAATAGCCCTATTAAAATAAAAAAGCCCCCCCCAAAATAAAAAAAAACCCTAGCCTAAACTAAACTACCAATAGCCCTTAAAAGGACCTTTTACAGGGCATTGCCCCAAAGTAATCAGCTCTTTTACCTGTAAAAAAAAAAATACAAACAACCCCCCCAACAGTAAAACCCACCATCCACACAACCAAACCCCCAAATAAAATACTAGCTAAAAAAACCTAAGCTCCCCATTGCCCTGAAAAGGGCATTTGGATGGGCATTGCCCTTAAAAGGGCAGTTAGCTCTTTTGCCGCCCAAACCCTAATCTAAAAATAAAACCCACCCAATACACCCTTAACAAAACCTAACACTAACCCCCTAAAGATTGACTTACCAGGAGACATCTTCATCCCAGCCGGGCGAAGTGGTCCTCCAGATGGGCAGGAGTCTTCATCCAAGCTGGGCAGAAGTGGTCCTCCAGACGGGCAGAAGTCTTCTTCATCCAGACGGCATCTTCTATCTTCATCCATCCGGCGCGGAGCGGGTCCATCTTCAAGACATCCGACGCGGAGCATCCTCTTCATCCGATGACTAAAACCTTTAAGTGACATCATCCAAGATGGTGTCCCTTAGATTCCAATTGGCTAATAGAATTCTATCAGCCAATCGGAATTAAGGTAGAAAAAAATCCTATTGTTTGATGCAATCAGCCAATAGGATTGAAGATCAATCCTATTGGCTGATCCAATCAACCAATAGGATTGATCTCGCATTCTATTGGCTGTTCCAATCAGTCGAGCTTCAGGAGGTTAGTTTTAGGTTTTTTTAAGGGTGTATTGGGTGGGTTTTATTTTTTAGATTTGGGTTTGGGCGGCAAAAGAGCTAACTGCCCTTTTAAGGTCAATGCCCATCCAAATGCCCTTTTCAGGGCAATAGAGAGCTTAGTTTTTTTTAGCTAGTATTTTATTTGGGGGGTTGTTTGTGTGGGTGGTGGGTTTTACTGTTGGGGGAGTTGTTTGTATTTTTTTTTTCAGGTAAAAGAGCTGATTACTTTGGGGCAATGCCCAGCAAAATGCCCTTTTAAAGGCTATCGGTAGTTTAGTTTAGGCTAGGGTTTTTTTTATTTTGGGGGGCTTTTTTATTTTAATAGGGCTATTAGATTAGGTGTAATTAGTTTAAATTTCTGTAATTTGTTTATTATTTTCTGTAATTTAGTGGGGGGGTTTTGTACTTTAGCTAATTTTATTTAATTTAGTTAATTTATTTAATTATAGTGTAGTGTTAGGTGTTAGTGTAATTTAGGTTAGGTTTTATTTTACAGGTACTTTTGTATTTATTTTAGCTAGGTAGTTATTAAATAGTTTTAAATAATCATTTTTATTGAACATTTTTAACATACAAAAAAAACAACAAAAAAATAAACAAAAATAAAAAAACAATAACAAAGTTATTACAAAGTTATTATCCAGATTATCTTAATAGTATTGACTTCTATGGAATACAACCTTAAGGACTGCAACTAATAACATGTTCCAATACATAAAAAAACAGAGTCCACTTCTAAAACTATCCTTGTATTTAAGTGGCAAAAGAATGTCAAAATTGAAAACCATCATTGACACTTTATTCTTCCCCCCAACTTCTGACCCCCTTTCTGTCCCCTTCTTCTAACCTCCCCTCCATTTCTTATCAGTTTACATATAAGATTATCCGATCTCCCTACTGTGTTCAACAATAATCAGCTTTAGCCTGAGATCCAACTAACACATGTAGACATTACAGGTGTGTATCTACGAGGTATAATTCCTTCTATTCTGACCTTCTTATTCCACCTATCTTGGTATTCCAGAGTTCGGGAGGGGGGGGGGAAAGAGGGAAAAAGGAAAAAAAGGAACTTATATTTGCTAAATTAACCAATGTGTAGGCAAGACTTCTGAGACCACTAAGTTCAGTTCAGAACACCAAGGGCCAAGAACATATAAGGTTTTTCCACTTACTGAAATATTTTCTAAATTGTTTTTCGGATCCAACTTTCAAGTCTTGCCTTTCTACTATCATTTGGCTTTTAATAGTATTAACATATTCTCTTAAACTTGGAATTTCCTTCTGCTTCCATTTGTTAAATAATAAATTATGTGCTGCCAGTATGGCTATGTTTATAAGGCACCTATCCCCTGAATTCTCTACATGTTTTAAGAAAAATATTTGGATTGGCTTGATTTCTATTTTTGCGTTCAGATGTCTGTTGAGCCAGTACTGTATCTTTAACCAGTATTGTCTGACTTTGGGGCAACTCCATAGACAATGTTGTAAATTTGCACCGGGTATTTTGCATTTGAAACAGTTACCTTGCTGAGCCGAAGTCCAAATACTTATTCTTGCCGGGGTTAAATAAAAGTTATTAATTACTTTGTATTGCGACTCTCTCCAATAAATACGGTTTGTTGCTTCATTTGCCAATTTTATACTATTAGTAATATCTTCACATTGTACCATACTGAAATATTTCAAGAATTTATTTCTGACTTGTTTAATATGTTCTTGTCCAATAATCTGCATTATGTTCTGGTACCACATTGAGATTGACCGACTCCCTGCTTGGTATACCTTGAGACCTGAATCTATATGTTTTTGTCCCCAATCTGTGCCCACTATCCTTGTGTATGTCTCGATGTAATGACGTACTTGTAGATAGGCATAAAAGTTTTTAGCTGAGAGATTAAACTATCCAGCCAGACTCTCAAAAGTTCGGGTTTTCCCGTCTTCAGCCCCCTAAACTGTGCAAATTGCTTGAGGCCTTGCTCATGCCATGTCTGGAATATTCTGTTGTGGTTCCCTGGAGGGAAATCCACACATCCGACGATAGGTAGAAGATGGGACACCCGAAATTCCTGACCTGTTAACCTACAATATTTTTGCCATGCAAGTACGATGTTTGCAAATGTAAGCAAGTTGCTCACATTGTATGGTAACTTCTTATATGGACAGTGTAGTATTGCCTGTAGACTAAATGGAGTTATCAGCTCGGATTCTAAATTGTAATACGTTACATAGTCTGCCTTAGCCAGCCAATCTGAACCAAATTTAATCAGTGTGACGTAGTTATAATACTTAATGTTTGGTATTGAGAGTCCCCCATATTGTTTTGCATTTCTTAGCTTCTCCATGGATATACGCGGCCTCTTTTTTCCCCATATAAAAAATGTGCATGCTCTATTATAACTATCTATATCCTTTCTTGTAATAAAGATTGGTAAGTTTTGTAAAAAAAATAGCAGTTTGGGAAAAAAAAATTGTTTTAATCAGCATAATCCTCGCCGATATCGACAAATAATATAGGTTCCATTTTCTTAAATCTGATTGTAGATTATTGAGAAATTCCCTGTAATTTAACTGGTACCACTCTCTGGGATTTCTACTGATTTTAATCCCCAGGTAGTTAATATATTGTACTTCCCTAAAAATAAACTTTAAAGGGACACTGAACCCAAATTTTTACTTTTGTGATTCAGATAGAGCATGAAATTTTAAGCAACTTTGTAATTTACTCCTATTATCAAATGTTCCTTATTCTCTTGGTATCTTTATTTGAAATGCAAGAATGTATGTTTAGATGCTGGCCCATTTTTGGTGAACAACCTAGGTTGTCCTTGCTGATTGGTGGATAAATTCATCCACCAATTAAATATTAAAAACTGCTGTCTAGAGTGCTGAACCAAGAAAAAAGCTTAGATGCCTTCTTTTTATATAAAGATAGCAAGAGAATGAAGAAACATTGATAATAGGAGTAAATTAGAAAGTTGCTTAAAATTGCATGCTCTATCTGAATCATGAAAGAATTTTTTTGGGTTCAGTGTCCCTTTAAACTAAGTCTTGTTTTATTGACCCATAACAATTCAGATTTAGTGGAATTAATTTTGTAACCTGAAAATGAGCTAAACTTGTCTATAATTTCCAAGCATAGTGGAATACTTATGGCGGTATTTTGCAAGAACAATAAAATATCATCTGCGTATAGCGAGATCAGCATATTCTGACTACCTATGTTTACTGGTTGCAGTTCTTTTCTTATATATATTGCTAGGGGCTCCAAAGCTATGTCAAACAATAATGGTGATAATGGGCACCCTTGGCATGTGCCTTTTTTCTAAAGTGATATATTGTGATAATTCTCCATTTACCAAGAGTTGAGATTTAGGTTTGTTATAGATTAATTTAATCAGGTCAACCAAGCAGCCAGAAAAGCCAATATTCTCCAGTACTGTAAACAGATGGTCCCATATGATAGAGTCAAATGCTTTTTCAGCATCAACTATAACTATCGCGATATCTCTATCCTTATTATCTTGATGTCATCTTCCACCCTCCTGATTGACCTGATGAAAAAATCCAACATCGTTAAGACTCTTCGCATATTGCGAACTGAATTCCTTCCTGGGATAAACCCTGCTTGATCTGGATGGATCAGTTTACCGATTACTTTTTTGAGTCTGTCCGCAATAACCGACATAAGTATTTTATAGTCCTGGTTTAACAATGAGATTGGGCGGTAAGAGGATAAATTCTCTGCATCTTTCCCTTTCTTATGAATTAATGTTATCACTGAATCAGAGAAATAAAGCAAATTCATTTCTTTTTTTAGATAATACTCATTATAGAGCTTTGTCAATGTTCTTACCACTATATCAGATGTGATTTTATAAAATTCTATTGAAAGGCCATCTGGACCTGAGGCTTTACCTACTTTGGCTTTTTGGATTACTTTTAATATCTCTATTTTGGTAATTGGTGCATTTATCTGCTGTAATTCGACCTGTGATACTCGGGGGGGTTATAATCCCTTTCCAGAACTGTTCTTTGACTTCCCTGTTTATCCCTCCGCTTGCATATAAGTTTTGATAATATTTAAAAAAAGCTTCTCTGATTTCTGCTGGTTTGGTGTATACTATCTTCCCTTCTTTAATTACCGGAATTATATTATTCTTTTTGCGGAATTTAATGATCTTAGCCAGATGTTTTACAGAGATCCCCTGATAGCCTTGATAAAAAGCCCTTGCCTTCAAGTCTTCCCCTGCCCATTTTTCTTTCATTAAATTCTCTCTTTCTGCCCTTGTTTGTTTATATTTACCCCATGTAAACAAATTAGGATTTTTTAAATACTTTTTGTATGCATTTCTTAATTGGTTTGATAGCTACATCTCTCTGGCTTTCTTTTTACGTGTCATTTTAATCATGTATGCCTTCATTTCTCCCCGCACCACAGCTTTACCTGCCTCCCATAAGATTTCCGTTTTGTTTATGTATTCTTTGTTTTGTGTACAATACTCTTGCCATTTGTTTTTTTATCCAGTTAACAAAATGTGTATTATTACTTATATAGGCCGGAAAACGAAATGTATTCAACCTCCTCTCTGATGCCATTGGTGCAAAAATCTTTAGACTTATTATTGCGTGGTCTGACAGGATTATATCTGCGATATTTGATTCCATCTCTAACTTTAATAATTGTTCATCTACTAAAAACATGTCAATACAGGAAAAGTTCCTATGTGTCTTAGACTCACATGTATATATCCGCTCATCTGGGTGTTGTACCCGCCAAATATCCTTAACTTTTAAAAGATTAACAAAATTCCAAAAATATTTTGCTTCACGATTGTTTATCTGTCTGCATCTGACTTTGAATCTATCCTTCTCTGGGTATAGTGTAAAATTCATGTCGCCAGCTATAACCAGATTCTGACCTAAATAGTGTGATAGTTTTTGTTTGATCTTTTGCCAAAACTGTCTCAATTCTGTTTGGCCCGTAGATATTACAGAAGGTCCAAATAAGATTACCTATCTTCATTTGAAGGATAATATATCTACCATGGGGATCTTGCTCTTGCTTTATGATATTATAGGTCAGCTTCTTATCCAAAATTATAGCTACCCCTCGCTTGCGTTTATTGCATGGTGTTGCGACAATTTCTAATTCCAATTCATTTTTCGTTTTTCTATCTCAGTACTTTTTAGGTGCAGTTCTTTAAGGAAAATAATATTAGGTTTTTTGCTTTTAAGCATTTTCATAATGTTTTTCCGCTTAATGGGAGAGGTTATACCTCACACATTCCATGATATAAGATTCAGTGGTATAGCCATTACTTAGCTATCTGAAAAACATGCTGACAAACATGGAGAGAAAGGAAAAAAAAAAAAAAAACCCTCTCACCCCTACCCCCCTCTGTCTATTTAACCTGTTTAGTCTATTGTAATTGTTTAGTTGAGCAATATTCTTTAATGCTCTTACCCTTATATTCATCATATTTTAAGGAATCAAACCTTTCTATATTCCCCTGTCTTTCTATCTTATCCCACTTCAATATTATTTTCTTGACAAAAAACTTTAGCTTCATCTACTGAGTTTAACACTATGTTGCCCTCCATACTTAACACTGTTATTTTGGCAGGATATTTCATGGTTGCTTTTAGACCTGCTTTAATAAGCCCTGAGCAGAATGGGGCCATTGCCCTCTTTCTAGTAGAGGTTTCTAAGGAGAAATCCTGGAATAACAAAAATGTTTTCCTGTCTATAGTAAGTGTT
Organism: Bombina bombina; assembly: GCF_027579735.1. Taxonomy (NCBI): domain Eukaryota; kingdom Metazoa; phylum Chordata; class Amphibia; order Anura; family Bombinatoridae; genus Bombina; species Bombina bombina. The sequence goes on from NC_069502.1 coordinate 959,052,827, forward strand.
TGAATTTTTCTATAGTGTTGCATAATATTGACCTTGTCTTGAAAATTTAGGTATTTAATTAGAGTCATCCTCGGGCGTATATTTCCCTCTGTGGGGTGTCTAATAGTGCCAATTCTATGCACCCTGTTTACTTGTAATGCACCCATTTCTGTTTGGATACCCAACAATTTAGGTAGTGTGATAGCTCCAAATTCTAGTAAATTCTCATATTCTTTTGTTTCTGGGAGCACAACCACCCGTATATTACTACGGCGAGATCTTCCACTTTAAAGACTTGTAAAGACTTGATTTTCTCATCGTATTTAGCCATATTTACTTCCTGCAGATTAACTTTGTCCTCCAGGTCCAATACCCTGGTCTCTACTTCTGTGATTCTTACTGAGAATTGTCTGACCTCTGTTTCAATCAGCCAATAGAATGCAAGCTCAATCCTATTGGCTGATTGGGTCAGCCAATAGGATTGAACTTCAATCCTATTGGCTGATTGCATCAGTCAATAGGATTTTTTCTACCTTAATTCCGATTGGCTGATAGAATTCTATCAGCCAATCGGAATCTAAGGGGTGCCATCTTGGATGACATCACTTAAAGGTGCCTTCATTCAGCTTTAGTCATTGGATAAAGAGGATGCTCCACGTCAGATGTTTGAAGATGAACCCGCTCCACGCCGGATGGATGAAGATAGAAGATGCCGTCTGGATGAAGACTTCTGCCCATCTGGAGGACCACTTTGCCTGGCTTGGATGAAGACTTCTCCCAGCTTCGTTTTAGGACTTCGGCCCGGCTTGGATGAAGACGTCTCCCGGTAAGTCGATCTTCAGGGGGTTAGTGTTAGGTTTTTTTAAGGGTGTATTGGGTGAGTTTTATTTGTAGGTTAGGGTTTTGGCGGCAAAAGAGCTAACTGCCCTTTTAAGGGCAATGCCCATCCAAATGCCCTTTTCAGGGCAATGGGGAGCTTAGGTTTTTTTAGATAGTATTTTATTTGGGGGGTTGGTTGTGTGGGTGGTGGGTTTTACTGTTGGGGGGGTTGGTTTTTTTTTTTTTTTTACAGGTAAAAGAGCTGATTACTTTGGGGCAATGCACCGCAAAAGGCCATTTTAAGGGCTATTGGTAGTTTAGGCTAGGTTTTTTTTTACTTTGGGGGGCTTTTTATTTTAATAGGGCTATTAGATCAGGTGTAATTAGTTTAAATTTCTGTAATTTGTTTATTATTTTCTGTAATTTAGTGGTTTTTTTGTACTTTAGCTAATTTGATTTAGGTAATTGTATTTAATTTAGTTAATTTATTTAATTATAGTGTAGTGTTAGGTGTTAGTGTAATATAGGTTAGGTTTTATTTTACAGGTACTTTTGTATTTATTTTAGCTAGGTAGTTATTAAATAGTTAATTATTATTTAGTAACTATTCTACCTAGTTAAAATAAATACAAACTTGCCTGTGAAATAAAAATAAACCCTAAGCTAGATACAATGTAACTATTAGTTATATTGTAGCTAGCTTAGGGTTTATTTTATAGGTAAGTATTTAGTGTTTAATAGGAATAATGTAGTTAATGATAGTAATTTTATTTAGATTTATTTAAATTATATTTAAGTTAGGGGGTGTTAGGGTTAGACTTAGGTTTAGGGGTTAATATGTTTATTATAGTGACGGCGACATTGGGGACGGCAGATTAGGGGTTAAAAAGTGTAGGTAGGTTGCGGCGACATTGGGGAAAGCAGATTAGGGGTTAATAAATATAATGTAGGTGGCGGCGATGTTGGGGGCATCAGATTAGGGGTTCATAAATATAAAGTGGCAGCTGTGTCCGGAACGGCAGATTTTGGGTTAAAATTTTTATTATAGTGTTTGCAATGCGGGAGGGCCTCTGTTTAGGGGTTAATAGGTAGTTTATGGGTGTTAGTGTACTTTTTAGCACTTTAGTTATGAATTTTATATTACGGCGTTGTACCATAATACTCTTAACTACTGACTTTTAAATGGAGTAGGACTCTTGAAAGGAGAGGGTGTACCGCTCACTTTTTGGCCTCCCAGGACAGACTCGTAATACCGGCGCTATGGAAGTGCCATAGAAAAAAGACTTTATGAAGTTTACGTAAGTTGTTTTGCGGTAAGGCCAAAAAAGTGTGCGGTGACCCTAAACTCATAATCTAGCCGATAGTTTTTCTACAGATAATATGTTTGTTATTTATATTTTCATTGTAGGTGGTGTTTTCTACAGGCAAAAGCAGCTATTTCAGATAACAACAGAAAGGTGAAGAAGTGGTTTGCAAACCATTAAATACAATTCAGCAGGTAAAATGGACCATTGGGAACACATTAGAGGCAAGAAAAGTTTAGAGTTCAATATCCCTTTAACTCACCACAGTTTATCCCAAACCTCTGTTCAACAAATTACCCCTTTTTCCCCTTTAAGGGACACTAAACTCAACATTTTTCTTTCATGTTTCAGGTAGAGAATTCAATTTTAAATAACATTCCATTTTACTTCTATTATCTAATTTGCTTCATTCTTTAAATATCCTTTGTTGAAGAAATAGCAATGCACATGGGTGAGCCAATCACACAAGGCATCAATGTGCAGCCACCAATCAGCAGCTGCTTAGCATATCTAGATATGCTTTTCAGCAAAGAATATCAAGAGAATGAAGCAAGTTAGATAATAGAAGTAGACTAAAAAGTAGTTTAAAATTGCATGCTCTTTCTAAATCATGAAAGAAAAAAATGTGGATTTCATGTCCCTTTAAAGGGACACAGAACCCAAATCTTTTCTTTCATGATTCAGATAGAGCATGCATTTTTAAGCAACTTTCTAATTTACTCCTATTATCATATTTTCTTCATTCTCTTGCTTTCCTTATTTGAAAAATAAGGTATCTAAGCTAAGGAGACAGACAATTTTTGGTTCAGAACCATGGACAGCACTTGTTTATTGGTGCTAGCCAATCAGCAAGGACAACACAGGTTGTGAACTAAAAATAGGCCTGCTTCTAAACTTACATTCTTGCTTTTCAAATAAAGATAGCAAGAGAATGAAAAAATGATAATAGGAGTAAATTAGAAAGTTGCTTACAATTGCATGCTCTAGCTAAATCATGAAAGAAAAAAAATTGGGTTCAGTGTCCCTTTAAGGAAATTAAACTAACTACAACTTCCCCTATGACAGGTAAACCTAATGGCTGTCCTGATCCAACAGTAATAAACTATATCTATGACCTCTCGCACTGTGACCTAAGCTAACCAATCACTGTGTACAGTGTTGCAGGCACAGGTACATTTCCCCAAGCACAATTTTTAGAGATATTTTAAAGAAGACAGACAATTAATTTATATCACAATATTGTTTAATTTTCCTTGAGTGGGTATTACATTTTGAGTTTAATGTATCTTTAATCAATCAAAGTAAAGTTTGTTTGAAGTTTTTGCCTATCAAATAGAAGGTGTCCTATAACTCAAATTGTCTAGAGTCATATTCTTTTATATATAAAGAGCTAGTAGCAGATTATTTTGTTTGTATTTTGTGACATTGAGTTGAAACATTAAGGTTATATCCTTTTTTTAAAGAGACAGTCTACAGCAGAATTGTTATTGTTTTAAAAGACAGATAATCCCTTTATTACCAATACCCCAGTTTTGCATAACCAACACAGTTATATTAATATATTTTTTACCTCTGTGATTACCTTGTATCTAAGCATCTTCTGACAGACCCCTGATCACATGACATTTTATTTATTATCTATTGACTTGCATTTTAGCCAATTGGTGCTGTGTTGTGCTGACTCTTAAATAACTCCTCGGGCTTGAGCACAATGTTATCAATATGGCCCACATGAACTTGCCGTCTCCTGATGTGAAAAGCAAATAAAAAAGCATGCTATAAGAGGCTGTCTGTATTGGCTTAGAAACGGGCAGAAATTTAGAGGTTTACATTTTATAAAGTATATTAATATAACAATGTTGGTTGTGCAAAGCTGGGGAATGGGTAGTAAAGGTGTTATCTATCTTTTTAAACTATGACAATTTTAGTGTTGACTGTCCCTTTAATATTACCTGGTAATTAGTTAAAATACAGAATATTTAAAGGGATATCAGCCAAGTCTATTAACCTTTTTACTGCAATTATTTTTCAGTAGCCAAACTCCACCCACCTGTTGCCTTATTTGTAGGATCCAATCTGGGCTTTGGTCTGCAGACAACAAGGGTAGCCATTGTCATAAAGTTAGTATAAAGAACAATCGCCTAGATTAGGAGTCTTGCATTAGGGTTAAAAAGCAGCATTGGCCGGTCCCAACGCTGCTTTTTAAAGCCCGCTGGTATTACGAGTCTTGAAATGACAGGCTCACCACTCACTTTTTTAGCCAGACTAGGAAATACCGCAAATCCACTTACGTCAATTGCGTATCCTCTTTTTTTCAATGGGACTTGCATATCACCGGTGTAACGAGTCTTCCAAAAAGTGAGCGGTAAACTCTCTCCTGTCAAGACTGGTACCGCATTTTAAACTCAGTAGTTAAGAATTTTACACTACAACGCCGTAGCATAAAACTCTTAACTAAAGTGCTAAAAAACACACTAACACCCATAAACTACCTATGAACCCCTAAACCGAGGCCCCCCCACATTGCAAACACTAAAATAAATTTTTTAACCCCTAATCTGCCGAACCGGACATCGCCGCCACTATAATAAACATATTAACCCCTAAACCGCCGCACTCCCGCATCATAAAAACTATTTAAATATTATTAACCCCTAATCTGCCGGCTCTAACATTGCCGACACCTACCTACATTTATTAACCACTAATCTGCCGCCCCCAACGTCGCCGCCACTATATTAAATGTATTAACCCCTAAACCTAAGTCTAACCCTAACCCCCCCTAACAACTATAATTACAATAAATCTAAATAAAATTACTACAATTCACTAAATTATTCCTATTTAAAACTAAATACTACCTATAAAATAAACCCTAAGATAGCTATAATATAACTAATAGTTACATTGTAGCTATCTTAGGGTTTATTTTTATTTTACAGGCAACTTTGTATTTATTTTAACTAGGTGGAATAGTTATTAAATAGTTATTAACTATTTAATAACTACCTAGCTAAAATAAATACAAAAGTACCTGTAAAATAAAACCTAACCTAAGTTACAATTACACCTAACACTACACTATAAATTAATTACCTAAACTAAATACAATTAATTACAATGTAAAAAAATTATCTAAAGTATGAAACCCCCCCACTAAATTACAGAAAATAATAAAATAATTACACGATTTTTAAACTAATTACACCTACTCTAATCCCCCTAACAAAATAAAAAAATAAAAAAATAAAAAAAAAGCCCTACCCTACACTAAATTACAAATAGCCCTTAAAAGGGCCTTTTGCGGGGCATTGCCCCAAAGTAGTCAGCTCTTTTACCTGTAAAAAAAAAACAATCCCCAACCCAGCATAAAAACCCACCACCCACACAACCAACCCTACTCTAAAACCCACCCAATCCCCCCTTAAAAAAACCTAACACTAACCCCTTGAAGATCACCCTACCGTGAGACGTCTTTACCCAACCGGGCAGAAGTGGTCCTCCAGACGGGCAGAAGTCTTCATCCAAGCCGGGCAGAAGAGGTCCTCCAGACGGGCAGAAGTCTTCATCCAGACGGCATCTTCTATATTTATCTTTCCAGCGCGGAGCGGCTCCATCTTCAAGACATCCAACGCGGAGCATCCTCTTCATCCGGAGTCTTCTTCAACAATGATGGTTCCTTTAAGTGACATCATCCACGATGGCGTCCCTTCAATTCCGATTGGCTGATAGAATTCTATCAGTCAATCGGAATTAAGGTAGGAAAAATCCTATTGGCTGACTATTGGCTAGTACCTAGAGGCTTACGAATCTTTAAACAGCCTGCCTTTGATCTAGACGAAGTTGAATTTACAACAGAGTGGGAGACAGCAAGTTTTGAGTGCCCTAATAAATACATAAACATCTTAATCAAATACAGAGAATTAAGACTAAATAAGCTCAAAACAGAAATTGATGAAGTGGTAAATCAGATTCAGCCTTATAAAAATATTGAGAAATGGATAACACGCAATAAAAGCATTCAATATAGAGTGAGCCAATTGGATAGAGAGTTACAAATTACTAAACAAAAAAAGCTCAAAAGGGACATAGAGGATTTTAAGAACAATAAAGTATATACATATAAAAAGGATCATAACGCACAAAACTCTGCTAATAAAGCTCCACCTATGGGGTCTGGTAACATTAACATAAATCCCAAACCTTCCATACCCCTAGCTTTTTATAGAGGAGAACAAAAACCTGCAACACCTAACTTTAGAGAATTCAATACCAGTAATAATAGAAACCAATACAACTCTAACCAAAATAGGTTCTATAACCAACAACAAAAAAGGTCGTTCGAGCAACCATCCTATAGAACATCTAATGCTAACAAAGAAAATTATTATCAAAATAGGAATTATGATAAAACCCATGAAAATCAGGGTTCACATTATAACCATCAAAAGAATGAGAATTATTCGACTCAGCCACCACAATGGAGACGTAGAAATAGCTTTAGAGATAATCACAATACAGGGAATGGCAATAGTAGGCAAGGTTCATTTCACAATAGATTTGATCCTCTTACAGACAATAGTAATTATACAACAACACCCAATTGGGACAGAAATGGTGCTAGACCAAAAGATACACATGAGAAACAACATTTTTTTGGGTCCGACCAGGCAAAAAATCACAACCCCCCGCAACAGGACAGGACAAGACAAAGAAAAAGATCCCTAGAAAAAGAAGAAGGGGAAACAGAGCAGGAAAGCTTGTACAGACAAATAGGAAAAATAAGGAAAGAATAATTGAAGCTAAAAAAGATATCTTTAATTTAGCTAAAATTGATCTAGATCAGAACGATATTTCACTTCTCCAAAAGGGTCTGAATTTTGCCCCTAAGTCGAAACCCAATAAATTTGAGATGTTTGTAGATATTCACAAGTATGTGAAGAAACTCACTTTAAAAAGATATTTTTTAAAGAATCCAGAGTATAGAGAAAAACCAAATAAAGAATATTTAGAAGCAGGGGATCTAGGGACCCTGAATATCCTAAAAAATCTGGAAAATTTTGAATTTATTCCACCTGACGTAGAGTCCAATGATAATCAGTTAGATCTTTTAAACTTAAATTTATCTATCCATGAAAATGAACCCACAATTCAACACTCCAACTTTAAAGCTAAATCTAGCTTCAACCCAATAGGTGCCCAGGGGGAACAATTATCGGCATTTAATAAGTTAATATTAAAAGATATTAAAGAATCCTTCAAAAATGAAAACAAATTTCTTAATAAGAATAATGATAATCTTAGCATTTTAGAAAGAAAGTCCCTTAAGAAATTAGGAGATAATAAGGAAATAATCATTCGCCCGGCCGATAAGGGCGGGGGCATAGTAATCCAAAGAAGGGAGGATCACCTCAAAGAGGCTATGAAACTCTTGGGTGATGAAAATACATATCAAATTTTACCAAAAGACCCAACAGAAATTTTTAACAAAGAACTCAATGAATTATTACATAAAGCAAAACTAAAAGGTATACTTAATGATGATGAATACAAATTTATTTACACTCCACAACCCAATATACCAATTATATACCACCTCCCTAAGGTCCATAAAGACCTATTAAACCCCCCGGGAAGACCAATTATTTCCGGGATTGGGTCAATCACAGACAAATTATCGAAATATGTGGATTTTTTCCTCCAACCGCTGGTAAAATCCACTAAAGCTTATATTAAAGATACTAAAGAAGCAATTACTAAATTTGAAGGGATAACTTGGGAGGAAGACATGATTTGGTTAACATGTGACGTTGCGTCACTCTATACGTGCATTCCACATTCTAATGGAATTCGACAAGTGGAGTTAGAATTAAAGAATTGGTCGTTTCCATCCGACCACATTGAGTTTTTAGTAGAAAGTATTACATTCATTTTACATAACAACTATTTTAATTTTTTAAATAAATTTTATGTACAAAAAAGAGGGACCGCAATGGGCACCACGTTTGCTCCCTCATATGCAAACCTATATGTTAATGCCTTTGAAAATAATTATATATGGAGCAATAATCCTTTTAACAGTAACATTCTAATATATGCAAGATACATAGACGATGTTATTATTTTATGGAAGGGAGAGCAAGAGCTAATTAGCGATTTTATGAGTCATATAAATAGAAACAATTTTAATCTTACATTCACAGGAAATAGCTCCAAAGAAAAAATAGAGTTTCTAGATCTGACCTTTTTTAAAGATCATCAAGGAAAAGTAGCGGTCAAAAATTACAGGAAGACAACTGATTGTAACAGTTTTATTCAAGCAAGAAGTGCTCATAAGAAAAGTTGGATCAATAATGTTCCGCAAAGCCAATTTTTAAGAATTAAGAGAAATTGCACTCACAACTCAGACTATGATGTGGAAGCCAACATTTTAGAGAAAAAGTTTTTAGATAAAGGTTACAATCCAGAGGTTTTAAAACAAGCAAAATTGAAAGTAGCTGATAGAGATAGAAGTTCTTTCTTTCATGAGAATAAACATACTGATAACTCATTACCAATAGGGACCGTGATGCATGATACTTTAATTGGAGCACAATCAAGTAATAGTAATCCTACAAGATTGGTTACTACATACAATCAAGGCTCAAAAACACTAGAAAATATTATCAAGAAACATTGGCCACTCCTTAAATCAGACCCTGTTTTAGGTCCACATCTGGAAGATAAGCCAACTTTCACATATAAGAAAGGCAGGAGCTTAAAAAACATCCTAGCCCCCAGTAAGATCAAACCTTCCTTAGTAAACAATGTCAATCCAAAAGTTGACAACTGGCTAAATAATTGGAAGGGGACCATGAAATGCAGAAAATCAAGATGTAATATGTGCAAACACATAAACAAAGCACCAACATTCCATAATAGTCAGTCCACAGAAACATATACTATTAATTTCAAAAGCAATTGTGATTCAACCTATGTCGTGTATCTGCTAGAATGTGGGTGTGGCCTCCTGTATGTGTTCCGTACAAAAAGGAAAATAAGGCGTAGGACCAATGAACACTTATATAATATTAAAGAAAAAATGGATAATCACAGTGTTCCGAGACACTTTTTAGAATGCCATGGGAGCAATCCCAGCTCTCTGAAAGTACAAGTAATAGATCAGGTGCCTCCTACAAAACCTAATAGACTTTTGACATTAAGAAAATTAGAAACCAGGTGGATTTATAAACTAAAGACATTACAGCCCCTAGGATTAAATATTGACATAGATGTGGCAGCATTTGTTTAAAGTATCCAGTAATGCTTGCTTAACATTTTACTATTTTTAACATTTTTATATCATTATCATAATTTTATATATTTGAATCAATTTTAGCATTTTAGTGATTCATTTGGTCTATATACATCCACCCAAATTTGAATAATGAGTGGAATTATGTTCTTTTAAGTAAGACTTGTTGTTATATGAATTTTTTATCTCATAGATTACATGTTTTTATTCAAATACAAACAATGGGCGATTAATTATTCTTTTAGGTACTCATCTTTCACTAAATACATGGATTTTTATTAGAAAATATTTGCACAAAACATCAGGTGGAATATTGTTCTTTTAGGTATCGTTAGTGTTTTTAACTTTGGAATTCTTTATTTCAACTCTTGTAGTATCCCCAGTAGAATTAGTTAGCACTCAAAATTAATATTTACACATTCATACATCCAATTCCGTTTAATAGGCAGTTCATTGCTCCTGAAGGGATTATTCATTTGTTCAACACTTCCAGAAAAATCTAGTAACTATAGACGTTCTTATTAGACAATATAGTCATTAAACCAGGGTTTTTCACTAAATCTCACAATGAGAAAGACACAGAAAATAAATAGTTTATTATAATATTATAGGCCCTCAGCAAAACTCGATTAAATTACTTTTAACAAATTACTTTTAACAAATTGAACCAAAGCATTCATCCAAGAACCATCACTATTTTAATATATATGATTTTGGGTTTTTCTAAAAGTTTTTCATATGTAGTAGATAACTTTTATGTGAAAACAATATGAATTGATTTAAATACAATTTTTTTACATGGAGAATAAATATGAACTGTTCCTTAAGGTTAACTGTATCAAACTACGAATAACCAATTGATATTTGTATGTTTTCATGTTTGACAATATAAGCAGGAATTACAGTGTACTGAACACCATCTAACAAACACGCTTTATTGGGAAGCACGCATTCAATTTTGTATATATATTTTCAATGTTTTAGAGCTTTTGTGCTTATAGAATTTTTCAGCGTTATATGTATACTCACTGTGGCAACTTTTTTAGATAATTAGTAACAAGTTGTTAACCCAACCGTGCCTTTTTAACGAACATAGCGATGTCAGATTCATGGTTTTACACACCCCTCGCTAGCATTGGCCAAACGAACTCACACCTCCTTTTTGATTGGCCACCTTGCCTTTAAAACAAAAAGGCGCACTTGTAACAATACCAAGCCTTTGAAAAAGCCCGGCCGAAGTCGGGGGAAACGCGTCAGGCCAGTCACTGCAGACTGTCACTCTATTTGGGAAGCAGAACAACCTGTTTACAGAAGCTGGTCACACGCTCAGGTTGAGGATCCGGATCACCATCACCTGATGCTGTTTGACAAAAACTGTAAGGAGAAGGACCATCTGTGCCACTGTCACAGGAGCTGCAGACCCAAGGAGTGTTGTTTTAATGCATATCATTTATTTTAATCTAGTAAGTGCAATTATTACTGTGCGTGTGTCACTTTGTTATTAAAACTTTTACACTTGAATCGTGCCTTGTGCGCCTGTTTTTTCCTTTTTGTTTTATGTTGCATTCTATTGGCTGGTTGGAACAGCCAATAGAATGCAAGCTCAATCCTATTGGCTGATTGGATGAGCCAATAGGATTGAACTTCAATCCTATTGGCTGATTGCATCAGCCAATAGGATTTTTCCTACCTTAATTCCGATTGGCTGATAGAATTCTATCAGCCAATCGGAATTGAAGGGACGTCATCTTGGAGAACATCACTTAAAGGAACCGTCATTGTTGAAGAAGACTCCGGTTGAAGAGGACGCTCCGCGTCCGATGTCTTGAAGATGGAGCCTTTCCGCGACAGATGGATGAAGATAGAAGATGCCGTCTGGATGAAGACTTCTGCCCGTCTGGAGGACCTCATCTGCCCGGCTTGGATGAAGACTTCTGCCCGTCTGGAGGACCACTTCTGCCCAGTTGGGTGAAGACGTCTCACGGTAGGGTGATCTTCAAGGGGTTAGTGTTAGGTTTTTTTAAGGGGGATTGGGTGGGTTTTAGAGTAGGGTTCGTTGTGTAAGTGGTGGGTTTTAATGTTTGGGGGCATTTGTATTTTTTACAGGTAAAAGAGCTGATTACTTTGGGGCAATGCCCCACAAAAGGCCCTTTTAAGGGCTATTTGTAATTTAGTGTAGGGTAGGGCTTTTTTTTATTTTGGGGGGATTTTTTATTTTGTTAGGGGGATTAGATTAGGTGTAATTAGTTTAAAAATCTTGTAATTATTTTATTATTTTCTGTAATTTAGTGTGTTTTTTTCGTACTTTAGATAATTTTTTAAATTGTAATTAATTGTATTTAGTTTAGTGAAATAATTTAATTAGTGTTAGGTGTAATTGTAACGTAGGTTAGGTTTTACTTTACAGGTATATTTCTATTTATTTTGACTAGGTAGTTATTAAATAGTTAATAACTAATAACTATTCTACCTAGTTAAAATAAATACAAAGTTGCCTGTAAAATAAAAATAAACCCTAAGCTAGCTACAATGTAACTATTAGTTATATTGTAGCTATCTTAGGGTTTATTTTATAGGTAAGTATATAGTTTTAAATAGGAATAATTTAGGTAATTGTAGTAATTTTATTTAGATTTATTGTAATTATATTTAAGTTAGGGGGTGTTAGGGTTAGACTTAGGTTTAGGGGTTAATAATTTTATTATAGTGGCGGCGATGTTGTGGGCAGCAGATTAGGGGTTAATAAATGTAGTTAGGTTGCGGCGACATTGGTGGCGGCAGATTAGGGGTTAATAAATATAATGTAGGGTTCGGCGATGTTGGGGGCAGCAGATTAGGGGTTCATAAGTATAATGTAGGTGGCGGCGATGTCCGGAGTGGCAGATTGGGGGTTAATAATATAATGCAGGTGTCGGTGATGTCTGGGTTAATAAGTGTAAGATTAGGGGTGTTTAGACTCGAGGTTCATGTTAGGGTGTTAGGTGTAGACATAAATTTTATTTCCCCATAGGAATCAATGGGGCTGCGTTAGGAGCTGAACGCTGCTTTTTTGCAGGTGTTAGGTTTTTTTTCAGCCGGCTCTCCCCCATTGATTCCTATAAGGAAATCGTGCACAAGCACGTTTTACCTGCTCACCGCTAATGTAAGCAGCGCTAGTATTGAGGTGAGATGTGGAGCTAAATTTTGCTCTTCGCTCACTTTTTTGCGGTTAACGCCGGGTTTGTAAAAACCCGTAATACCAGCGCTTTGTGCAAGTGAACAGTGAGCTTAAACTGCTCGTTAGCACCGCACCCCGGTTAACGCAAAACTCGTAATCTTGGTGATTGTTTTGCAGTTTCTATAAGTTAAGTCAGCAGGGTGCATTTAATGGACTAAGAGTTAGAAATTGCTGTATTTTCAAAACTAAATTACATACAAAAGGGAGCAAAATAAATAATGGAAATATATTGCAAAATTACTAAACAATTTATACAAAAATCTCAAAGTGTTTACTGTCCCTTTAAGATTTTGGATTTATCTCAAGGGTAAAGTAAGTGTTTGTTATTAAGTACAGAATTAATTTTTCAATATTTTGCTTTTTCTGTTTCACTTTATATTTATCTCTATTTGGAAACCCTCTAACTTTAGGTTCAATGTGTATATGAACGTCCAAATTCTAAAATGGAATTGTCAATCACATACTCAAAGACGGATAAGCAAAAAAGTTTTTGTAATCACTGGAGTGAGAAAATAAACAAATGCCTCGAGCTAATCCCGTGATCATCAGCGCTTTTAGTGGTCTAAACGCTTTAACCCAGATAGACTTGAGGAGGACTTTACTTTAATGGACATTATCTTTCCACATATCCTCTCATCTTAATAAAGCCTTGAGCTATTTTCAATTTTTATAAGCTAAGTCAAGTACTCAGTAGTCACTTGATGGCTGATCTAGGACATGCATTAACATCCTGCAAATAAATTAAATTTAGGTTTTATTTCATTTGTTCATAGGAGCAAATTCAAGCAATCACAGCTACTTTGTTTAACAACTGACTGAGAAAAGTTCACTTCTGTCTGTCATACCATCAAAGTGATTTGCCTAAAGGCAAAAAAAAAAACCTGCTTGCAGGATCATTATTTACTTCAGCTTGCCTTATAAACAGCAAATTTTGACAGTGAGGTCAAAATTAAAGGAACACTAAACCCAAATTGTTTCTTTCATGATTCATATAGAGCGTTCAATTTTAAGCAACTTTCTAATTTACTCCTATTATCAAATTTTCTTCGTTCTTTTGCTATCTTTATTTAAAAAGCAGGAATGTAAAGCTTAGAAGCCGGCCCATTTTTGGTTCAGAGTCTAGGTTATGCTTGCTTATTGGTGGATAAATGTAGCCACCAATAAGCAAGTGCTATCCAGGCTGCCTCCAAAAACAGGCCGCAAGAGAACGAAGAAAAATTGATAATAGGAGTAAATTAGAAAGTTGCTTAGAAGTGCATGTTCTATCTGAATAATGAAAGAAAAACATTGGGTTTAGTATCCCTTTAAACTTTCATTAATAATACAATATGGCTGTTTAAATTACTTGTGTACAATATATAAAAACAAACATTTAATTAATTTCTGCCGGTTTGCTTTAGTGAAACTTTGCCATTTTATATGAGAACATGCTGAGGTATGCTTGGGAGTGTGCATGCTTTCTGAGCTCTGGCGCCAGTGTTTTCAACAATGTTTGTAACAATGTAATACTTATTGAGCTCAATACATGTGCACCCTCCTGTGCTTATCTCAAAAAAGTAAATTTGATAATAGAAGTAAATTGGATATATATATATATATATATATATATATATATATATATATATATGTATATATATAAATGATCTGAATTATGAAAATTTTTGTTTTACTCCTATATCTACTAAGTTTCTCCTAGATGTTTGTGGTCTATTTACCTTAGGACTATGTCCTCTGACATAAATATCTTGAATATTTATAATCATTATACAATTAAATGTGTACAGACAAAAAAAATTGGATTAATCATTCATGCAAAATAAAACAAAAAATGAATTTATATTTGTCCAAGATTTGCTTATGTGATTGCTTGGTTTGACAACATTATTCTTTTTTTTATGGTGAAAGATCTATAAGAAAAAAAAGGACACCTAATTTTCTTTATATATTACAAGACAAGGAAAACTTTTGGGTCCTATGAACTAACATAGCAACAGGCTATTCCAAAGTTCAAGTTGTACTTCAGAACATATGAGTACATGTATGTAATACAACAGATAGTATATTAACCTTTTAACGCCGTTATGCCGTTCTATTCCGTCATATTTACACTGGGCTTTAAAGCCGTTATGACGGAATAGAACGTCATAACAAACGGCTGTCCTGAAGCCTTCTGTGCTTCAAGGACTTGATCGCGGTCTGGAGGGCGTTCCTAGGGTTGTAGGGACGCCCCCCAGATGCGATCCAATAATTGAAATCTCGCGATCGTATGCACGATCGCGTAGTTTCAATTTGTCTACATCGGAACAGGTGTTCCGATGTAGACACTTTAACCCTGTCATGAAAGGGTTAACACAATAGCTGATGTTATACCTATCTCTCAGATGATTAATCTTAAACCAGCAAGTGAAATGTTATAGAGGAAATAAGGTAAAGAAAATGACCACACTGAAACCTTTAAACTGTCAGTAGAACATAAAAATAATATAGATTACATCACTGAACATGTTATGCAGATACTTAATTTGTCCCAACATTAGAATAAAATGATCCAGACAAAGTTCAGAGAAGCCATTCCAAATAATAACTGAATGAATGAAAAATACTGTTCAAGAGGTCTGACCATAAATTCAATTATTACACACAAAAAGCATGAAAGATACCACCCAAATACTCAACAAAGCTTTTGCATTGGGTCAACGTGGATGTTTATAAACTTTCCTACAGAACTGGGCAAATACAAAATTATCACACATAACTTATTAAAGGGTAGTGCCTTCCATCAAAATAATGGTAACTGCATAGAGACACACATTATTGCACTTACATATAGAAAAGGTATTAAAGAGACAGTATACACCAATGTTCATATAACTGCATGTAATAGACACTACTATAAAGAAGCTACTGATCTAAACATCCAGTATAAAACCTTTTAAAACTTACTTAGAACCTCCCAGTTTAGCACTGTTGATGAGGTTAGGATGGGACACCCAGTGAATTGGGCTGGGAAAGCATATGAAAAGACAGATTACACAAACAGGAGCAAACAGGAGTCTGTAGACATCATTATACATACTATGGAGCTTGGTTATAAGTCTGAAAATCAGAACAATGTTATTAAAACATAAGCTAAACTATACATTGTTACAAAACACTACCAGATGGGCTATATAAATTGATCATCTACAAAACATTAATGCAAAGAACAATTAGCGTATAAATTGGAAGCTGAATATCCAAACAGAAAGAGCTTGAACCTGTATCACAGTATTAGTGAAAGATCAACATAAAATAATATATATAGTCTACATAGAGCTAGAAGCTATTTGATAGGTTTAGATACTAAAAACAGACCTATTATAAATTGAGTAAGATCATCTCAGCAGCAAATTACTGCTGTCTTGAGGTACATAAGCCTAATAGAGAAATCACCGAAACATCAGATCTAATTAGATCCTAATAAACTGACGAGATGACAGTGGGCATTATACCCACTGAAATGATATTTTTCAAATATGAGAATGGTGTTATCATTTGTATTGCGATTGTTCTGATGTTTAAAAATGCATATTGGGTGAAAAACAGCTGATGAATATAATAGTCTAGATTAAAATCGACCACCTTGTGTTTAATTAATGGAAAGAAGTTTAAAGGGACACAAAACACTAAATAAATTGTATGCCCCTCCCTCTTATCATAGGTGCCACCATTTTGGAACCTAGGTTACTGTACATTGCAGATATCTAAAGGAGATTTGCTTCACATGTGTATTTAGGGCTAGATTACAAGTGGTGCGCAAAGTATTTTGCAAGGGTTTTCCGATCCTTTGCGCTCCGTTTTGAGCGAGATTTGCACTTTAATCCTTAACACAATTTCAGAGCTGTGGTTAAATGTTTTGCAAAATTAAAAAATTGCACAAAACACTTAAAAAATACATTAGAAAGTACAGTTACACTAATATTAACACTGTCTAATATATATTATTCTCAAAAAATAATGCACACAAAAGTTATAAGGGATCAAAGATATGAGATCTCGCCTGTTAAAGCTGCTATAGGACTTATGTTTACCTATGTATTTAGATTAAATATTTCATATCTAATGTTCTGCACATAGCAGAATGTGTTCTAAGTATTTAAAATATATATTCCTATATATATGTGTATATATCTATACCTATATATAATCATCTATATATATATATATATAGTTAGAAATATATCGGCTAGATTTAGAGTTTTGTCGGTAACGACCCGCGCAGCTAACGCTGGCTTTTTCCCCCCCGCACCTTTTAAATACCGCTGGTATTGAGAGTTCATAGAAGGGCTGCGTTAGGCTCCAAAAAGGGAGCGTACAGGCATATTTACCGCCACTGCAACTCTCAATACCAGCGGTGCTTACGGACGCGGCCAGCTTAAAAAACGTGCTCGTGCACGATTCCCCCATAGGAAACAATGTGGCCGTTTGAGCTGGAAAAAAACCTAACACCTGCAAAATAGCAGTGTTACGCTCCTAACGCAGCCCCATTGTTTCCTATGGGGAAACACTTCCTAAGTCTGCACCTAACACCCTAACATGTACCCCGAGTCTAAACACCCCTAACCTTACACTTATTAACTCCTAATCTGCCGCCCCCGCTATCGCTGACCCCTGCATATTTTTTTTAACCTCTAATCTGCCGGCCGCACACCGCCGCCACCTACGTTATGCCTATGTACCCCTAATCTGCTGCCCCTAACACCGCCGACCCCTATATTATATTTATTAACACCTAATCTGCCGCCCCCAACGTTGCCGCTACCTACCTACAATTATTAACCCCTAACCTGCCGACCGGACCTCACCGCTACTCTAATAAATTTATTAACCCCTAAAGCTAAGTCTAACCCTAACACCCCCCTAAGTTAAATATAATTTAAATCTAACAAAATAAATTAACTCTTATTAAATAAATTAATCCTATTTAAAGCTAAATACTTACCTGTAAAATAAACCCTAATATAGCTACAATATAACTAATAATTATATTGTAGCTATTTTAGGATTAATATTTATTTTACAGGCAACTTGTATATATTTTAACCAGGTACAATAGCTATTAAATAGTTAAGAACTATTTAATAGCTACCTAGATAAAATAATTACAAAATTACCTGTAAAATAAATCCTAACCTAAGTTACAATTAAACCTAACACTACACTATCAATAAATTAATTACATACAAATACCTACAAATAAATACAATTAAATTAACTAACTAAAGTACAAAAAATAAAAAAAGAACTAAGTTACAAAAAATAAAAAATATTTACAAATATTATAAAAATATTACAACAATTTTAAGCTAATTACACCTACTCTTAGCCCCCTAATAAAATAACAAAGCCCCCCAAAATAAAAAAATGCCCTACCCTATTCTAAAATAAAAATAGAAAAGCTATTTTACCTTACCAGCCCTTAAAAGGGCCTTTTGCGGGGCATGCCCCAAATAATTCTGCTCTTTTGCCTGGAAAAAAAACATACAATACACCCCCCAACATTACAACCCACCACCCACATACCCCTAATCTAACCCAAACCCCCCTTAAATAAACCTAACACTAAGCCCCTGAAGATCTTCCTACCTTATCTTCACCACGCCGGGTATCACCGATCAGTCCAGAAGAGCCTCCGAAGTCTTCATCCAAGCCCAAGCGGGGGCTGAAGTCTTGATCCATCATCGGGCTGAAGAGGTCCATCATCGGGCTGAAGTCTTGATCTAAGCGGTGGCTGAAGAAGTCCATCATCGGGCTGAAGTCTTGATCCAAGCGGCATCTTCAATCTTCTTTCTTCCGGATCCATCTTCATCCCACCGACGCGGAACATCCATCCTGCCCGACGACTTCCCGCCGGTTCCTTTAAATGACGTCATCCAAGATGGCGTCCCTCGAATTCTGATTGGCTGAGAGGATTCTATCAGCCAATCATAATTAAGGTAGGAAAATTCTGATTGGCTGATGGAATCAGCCAATCAGATTGAGCTCGTATTCTATTGGCTGATCAGAACAGCCAATATTCCATCAGCCAATCAGAATTTTCCTACCTTAATTCCGATTGGCTGATAGAATCCTATCAGCCAATCGGAATTAGAGGGACGCCATCTTGGATGACGTCATTTAAAGGAACCGTCATTCGTCGGGAAGTCTTCGGACAGGATGGATGTTCCGCGTCGGCGGGATGAAGATGGATCCAGAAGAAAGAAGATTGAAGATGCCGCTTGGATCAAGACGTCAGCCCGATGATGGACTTCTTCAGCCACCGCTTGGATCAAGACTTCAGCCCGATGATGGACTTCTTCAGCCGCCGCTTGGATCAAGACTTCAGCCCAATGATGGACCTCTTCAGCCCGATGATGGATCAAGACTTCAGCCCCTGCTTGGGCTTGGATGTAGACTTCAGAGGCTCTTCTGGACCGATAGGTAATACCCGGTGTGGTGAAGATAAGGTAGGAAGATCTTCAGGGGCTTAGTGTTTATTTAACACAAAGTACACAAACTGTAAAACAAAACATCGGCAAACATCAATAACAAATATTTATTACTCACCATCCAAAGTCTTCTTTATTCATCAGATGTAACTAAAGAACCAAATACTACAAGTGTAGTATGACTTAGAGGAGTTTGAATCACAGGCCAAAGACATGTCGTCTAGGTTCCTTGAAAGAGGATATTCTAAAAGACAGGTTAAAAGGGCCTGGACAAGGGCTAGGAACAGCACAAGAAATGATCTGCTCTATAAACAGAATGTAGTTAAAAGAAATGGTGATAAGGTACGCCTCATAACTAAATACAACGCACACTGGGGCAAACTTAGAGACATCATGAATAAATATTGGCACATGTTGACTATTGATACTGAACTAAAAGACTATGTAGGAGACTTTCCATTGTTGACAGCACGCAGAGCTGACAGTCTTAAGGATAAGCTTGTTAGAAGTGAATACACAAGAGAACCGAAAACCAATTGGTTAAGCACAAGAGGCAAATGGCAAGGCTGTAGTCCTTGTGGGCATTGTGTGTACTGCAGGTTTATACAAAAAACATGTAAATTTGAAACTTTAACAGGTAGACAATATAATATAAAACAATGGATAACCTGCAACACTACAGGTGTCATTTACCTCTTGCATTGCTCATGCCCCCTATTCTATATAGGGAAAACAAAACGTGATCTGAAAGATCGAGTCAGAGAGCATAGGGATGATATTAAGAACAAAGAGCAGGATAGCCCAGTAGCCAGACACTTTGAATTATATCATAATTCTGATTTCACTATCATGAAAGTAACTGGCATCCAGCACATAAAACAGCACCGCCGTGGGGGTGATGTTGATAATATGCTGTTGAGGAATGAATCCCGATGGATTTATCGACTAAACACTCTGGCTCCAAATGGCCTTAATGAAAAAATAGATTTCTCATGCTTTCTGTAGAACTGTCTTTAGTAGGGGACAAATGTTAAAGAACTTGTTGGTATCTCAATACATACATTATTTTTTGGTTGTGTATATAATGGTCATTAGTTTAGCCTTAATGATAAGTAAAGGTTTAGAGATGTAAAAAATTGCAAAGGTAGAAAAATTGTGTAGTTTCGATTTTGCCATCCCAGAATGAAAAAGAAAAACCCAAGTATATGTTGCATAACATGTAACTATTTAACAAATATGATGTTTGTGCAATAAAGTTTTTGTTTATCTTTGAAAATGAGGTTGCAATATGGTGCTTAAACTGTCATCAATTAAATATTTAAATTAGCTATTGTGCTATAAAAGGGGTGTTTTCACCACAAATAAGCATCCGATGAGGCCCTAAAGTCAGCCCACTAAGGGGAGGGGCGAAACGCGTCATGTCTGACGTTTTGTGAAGCGGCAACTGTTTGAAGTGGAGTGCTAAGTCCCTGGCAGCTGGTCTAAAGCATACCGAGTTACCTTGATGAGGTTCTGACAACTGAAAAGCACGCAGCAGTCTTGAATAGAAGTTCCGGTTTTTTGAATACAAGGAGGTACTGAAACCGTTATGGAGCTTTAACACACATCGCTTTGTTTGGAGAATTACCAGGATCCGGCATGAGAAATATGCATAGTTTGGAGTGATCAAGTGGTAATTATAAAAGCTAGTGTTGAAGCGAATACTGGAACTTCATACCGCGAATGTGGTGAGACTGTTTGCTCAGTAATCTATAACAGTTGGTCTTCCAATCAGTAACACTGGAACTGCTTCTTTGTAACATTTCTCAATTGCAGAGCGTGTGATTCACACTAAGTGCTCTGGTAAACGGACATTTGTTAATCTGTGTCTCCTTTGAATTTTGTTGCAACAGTTTATCTTTCACACATCTTTTACACATTGTTTGTTTGTTTGTAACAGTGCATAGTTTAAACAAGTCATATACTTCGAACAATCATTTGTTATAACCGTAGTTTTACGGTAGTGTGTTAGATTAAGTACAAACCAGGCCTGGGTTTACTAGTTACTCCTTTTTAGTATAATTAAGGGTTTTGTGAATTGTTTTTGACATATGTAGGTTTACCAAATAAACCACTTGTTATTTACGCAATTTGAGTGCTGCCTTGTCATTCTTTTTCACAGCATGCATTTTTTAGCTGTGACTACTCTCTTATCCTTTTGTTTAATAAATATTTATTACTCCCCATCCAAAGTCTTCTTTATTCATCAGATGTAACTGAAGAACCAAATACTACAAGTGTAGCCTCTTATAATTATTTGTATTATTTTAACACATTTGTATCACAATTTTTTGTTCCTAAATCAGCCAATACGAAAAAACATTTTATTGACTGAACAATGAAGATCAATGGCAAGATTACAAGTGGAGCGCTAAATATCGCTTTTGTGAAAGGGATAGTGGCCCTTCACTGAGTAATACCATTGCACGCTAATGTGTGCTGGAATTACAAGTTGATAGCAATGCAAACACAAGCTGGGAAGCATTGCGCTTCCATAGACTCCAATGGGAGCCTCGTTCTCATGCCGTGACACACGGCATGAGAAACTAGCGCAGCAAAGGGTGAAAGTTGAACAGCGATGGGCAGCAAAGTGTAAATATATATGTATATGACTATATACATATATATTTATGTGTTAATATGTGTATATACACATATTAACACATAAATATTAATGAATATAAGCATATACATATATTTACAGGGAACACACAGTTCCCATAAACCGCTATGTGAAGGCACTTTTCAGTGCTGTTTTTTTTCTAACGCCCTACAGCCGCCGACTTTAGCCCACAAAAAGTGCAGTTTTCTTTTCTATTTGTTTTTAAATGCTACTTTTTTAAAAAAAGAAGAAAACTAGCACTTAAGATTGGGGGACATTTATAAAATTAACCAGAGATCTGATCTCTGGTTAATTTTATAAGTGCTAATTGCTACTCAGACTTGTAATGGCTGGTTATTTATTGCGCACCCGCAAACGGGAGAATTTGCACATTTACGGGTGCTTGATAAATTGGTGCTCCACTTGTAATCTAGCCCAAAATATGCTAATATTTTTATGTTCCACTATCTATGCCCCAATCTATTACTCCTGGGAATTACTCTTCTCTACCACTAGGAGGAGGCAAATATTTCCAAACCCCAAAGAACCCTATAAACCACTCCACCTCACACATATCTTTGCCTCCACTGGAGGTGGTTGAAGAAAGAATATGTGCATTTGATTCTTCAGAGCGAGGGGTTTTCAGTCTATATTGAGGCCCGGTTTCCCCTAAGAGTACAGAGCTTGTCAGAAGGATGTATAAGGAAGGAGGAGGGTTTGGAATTATATTTTCACCTCATGGAAAGTTTTTCATAAACCAGTCATAATTGGTTGCAGGGACTTGTCTTTTGCCTCCCTCTGTTGATCTACAATATCAATAGAGGGGTATCACTCTATATCTGTGTTATGGGTACTTTTTGTTTATATATATATATATATATATATATATAGGGCCATGTGACAGAATCCTTTACATTATTCCCCTTACTGTTTTTCCTGCGTCAGCCTATTTGGCATGCTTAGTTTGAATTTAGCGCATCAGGCCTTTTGGTTTACGGTTAGTGCTTGTCGGATTAGCACCCATTTGGTTAACACTTGTCAGATTAGTGCACGTCTGTCTATTTTTATTATGGCTACTTTCACACTTCAGCTGGTTTACACACATCGAGTTAGCGCACGCCCCTTTTATTTTTTTTATTGTTACTTTCACACTTCAGCTGGTTTACACACATCAGGTTAGCGCACGTTTGTCCTCGGCTATGCACGCCTTCGGTTTTGGCATGCTAAATCCCTTATATGCTACTTCTTTGAAGGGACAGATTTCTGCTCTTTCAGTCTTGTGTCATAGGAAGATTCCTAATCTTCCTTATATTTATAGTTTTGTTTAGGCTTTGGTTTGTATTAAACCTGTAGTCAAGCCAATTTCTCCTCCATGAAATTCCTAAAAAGAAAAAAACATGCCAAAAGTTAAAAACACATTTTTTATATCTCCAACTTATATTAAGTTACTTTAAATACGTAATATAGTATTTTACTGCATATTACATACATTAGCAATTTTAAGAATCTACTGAATATACAGTGCAACTTAGATTACATATCTATTATTTGAACTGTTACTAAACAGAAATGATTTTTAGTGAATTCAATGTCATGTAAACATGTTTTGAATACATTCCCCCTCCACACTGCCGAGATCCAAGTTCACGGGTGATGTGGGTGAATTGTTGAACAGGTAGTGATCCCTTTTGTTCCCTGTTGAAGACACATCGTCACTCATTGGAAAAGAGAGGGACAGACCACTTTTTTTTATAAAGTATTGCCGAGTACACGGATTGTGAGACAAATATTGACATTTCTCGTGGTAATAAAGTATTTGTATTTTTACCAGATTTTGTATGCACTTTTTAAATAAAAAAATGATTATATGTGATTTTAAATTGAGGCATTAATTCTGAGTATAATTTAATATGTCCTCTAGCTAAGCCCACAATTAGAGATCGTACCACAATACAAAAAAATGTGGGCACCTGCTTTAAGCAACGTGACAGTAATGACCTAAAGACCTGCTGTTCTAACCCAGCTGATATGTGCTCTCACTGCACATTTGTAAATATACGGAGGATAAATGACAATTGGTAGCAGAAATATTTATTGTAATTATTGATTAACACTTCTTTGTATAGGAATAATATATCCTTAGACTCTGTTTAGTTTGATCATTTGTTTTATAACTGATTTCACGCATTCCATTTCATGTACAAGAACTGCAGCCTATCCACCACAAGGGGGAGCACGTCACTATTTCTAGTACCAAATGTTCAAGTATGTTTATAATCTCTCAACCAAAAGCTGCTTAACAGGATAAGATAAAAATGCAGGATAAAAAGTACAAAGCTATTCAATAATGAGGAGAGCAAATAACTCTTAAAGCTACAAAGAATACAGCATATACACTAGAATGATTAAAGGGCTAGTAAAGTCAAAATTAAATTTACATGATTCAGATAGAGCATATAATTTTAGGACACCTTTAAATTCACTTCACTTTTCAAATGTGCTTTGTTCTCTTTGAATCTCTTGTTGAAAAAGAATTTGCACATATCCTACAGTAGTGGTAGCTAGCTGCTGATTGGTGCCTGCACGCATTTGTCTCTTGTTATTGGCTAACCAGATGTGCCAATAGTGCAATGCTGTTCCTTCAGCAAATGATAACATAATGAAGCCAAATTGATTATAGAAGTAAATTGAAAGTTGTTTAAAATTGTATGTTCTATTGAAATACTAAAAGAAAATTTGGGGGTTTCCTATACTTTTAACTATTTTGCAAAACAAAAAAGTGTCACAAAACACATCGAAAATACATTACAAAGTACAATTACACTCATAACAACCCTATCTAATAAAAATGATTTAAAAAAAAATATTGCACAAAAAGTTATAAGGGCTCTTATGAGGTCTCAGTAGAGAGGAAAAAAAAGTCAGGCAAAGGGCTTTAACATTGAGATACATACATATACTGAATATGTATGTAAATATATTTGTCTATATATGTGTACATATTTATATGTGTATATATGTATTTACAGACATATATACACATATAAACACATACACACATACATATATATATATATATATATATATATATATATATATATATATATATATATATATATATATATATATATATATAAAAACAGGTATATATAAAAATAAGTGTATTGGAAACCTTTGCAGTCAAGTAAATGAAAATAAGAAAAAGCATATTTATGCAATATTTATATTTAATAATGTGTTATACTGTGTATTTACTGTAAATATTTCACATTCCAATGTTCTGCACATAGCAGAATAGGTTATATGTATTTATAAATAGATATACCTTTATATAAATCTGTATATATCTATACCTGTATATAATCATCTATTTATATATAGGTATAGTTCCATTTTGTATTAAAATACCATCAGATATATGTAGTTATATGTATTTATGAAAAAATAGAACATATTCTTGTATGTGAAGAACATTAGAATGGGAAATATTCATATTTTCATGTCGGGTTAATGGACTTTAGAATATGTGATCGGGTTGGTGTGCGAATAGGGTGTTATTTATGTTTTTCCACCGTTTTTGCTCCATTGACTTCTATAGGGGAATACGTTATCGCGTGCGCAATATTCTAAGTTCGGCTTTTTACATGCATCAGGTTAGCGAGTGATCAAAAACTGTTTTGTATCAACTTGCAATATGAGCACTACCACAATTTCCAAATCTTACTCTCACTATACAGCCTGGGATTTCCAAACCTCATTCTCACTGTATAGACCACATTTTCCGAACCTCATTCTCACTGTTTAGATCACAATGTCCAAACCTCACTCTCACTGTACAGACCGCAATTTCCAAACCTCACTCTCACTCTATAGACCACAGTTTCTAAACATCACTCTTACTGTATAGAAAGCGATATCCAATCCTCACTCTCACTGTACAAACCGCGATTTCCAAACCTCACTCTCACTGTACAAAACGCGATTTCCAAACCTCATTCTCACTGTTTAGATCACAATGTCCAAACCTCACTCTCACTGTACAGACCGCAAATTCCAAACCTCACTCTCACTGTATAGACCACAGTTTCTAAACATCACTCTCACTGTATAGGCAGCACTTTCCAATCCTCACTCACTGTACAGACCGCAGTTGGCAAACCTCAGTCTCACTGTATAGAACGTGATTTCTCCATTTCTATAACTGTAAGAACAATTTTTAACAAACAAGGCTGAGGCCTCCATGTACTAAGAGGCGGGCGGACAGCTTCTTAACTCGCGAAGCTGTCCGCCCGCCTCCGCTACACACGGGCAGCGGATCTATTGATCCGCTTGCCCGTATGTATCATTACACACTCAGCGGAGTGTGTAATGCCCGCCCCTTCAGTCGCGCGACCAATCACGCGACTGAAGGGGCTGTCAATCACCGAGAGCGAGCGTGCTCTCGGGGATTTTGCTTCGCCACCTAAGAGGTGGCGTAGGGTGTAGGAAGCAGCTTCTTACATTGCGGGAAGCAGGCTCGCATATGCGAACCTGCCCCGCAAAGGCTCCGGAGCAGCTTTCGCTGCTTCGTACATGGAGCCCTGAATGTCAAAAGCTTAACTCCCGAGTCCCAATCACAAAGATGTGATTGCCACGAGAAACCCTGTTCCTAAAGATGAGAACACTGTACTTTTCAATCCCAAAAATGTGAATGAAAAAGCAAATATATTAAGAGCATGATTGCTAAACACCATTTCTCAATATCTACGGACTACAGTATTTCATAATTTCCATTTTCTCGTATTTCCTGTAGATCTCGTTAGCTTACAAGATATCATGTATTTCTCTATTAAATACATATATATATATATATAAGTAAATGTCTGTCTCACCGACTACTGAGGAACTATTTAATCATGCTGAATAAAGGTTTAATGAATCTAGACCATATATTGATATATACATCTAACATGTATCTTTGACCATTTCAGAGTGTATTGCACATGTGCAAGATAATATAATTATTTCAAATAGTCTTTGAATACAGGCAAACATGTTGAAAAATCCAGTTTTTCACATGCATAACTCTTGGTCTAAGGATTGTGATTTCAGAAGCCATTGCTCTGCAAGCTTTGCATGCAGGATTTTTCCTATCTGCTTCATTACAATCTGATCTTTAACCCACTGCTCAAATGTTGCTCAGATTGTGATCACTGAGAACTTGAAAAACATGGATTGTGAGCTGAAAAATGCTTATAAACATGATCAGAGAGATTGGAATCTCCATAGCAAAGGGATAGTAAACACCAAAAATGTTATTGTTTAAAAAGATACATAATCCCCAGTTTTGCATAACCAACACTGTTATAGAAATATAATTTTTATCTCTGTAATTGCCTTGTATCTAAGCTTCTGCAGACTGCATTTCAGGCAATTAGTGCTGACAATTGAATAACTTTGCGTGCACGAGCACAATGGTATTTTATTGAACACATGAACTAACGCCCTCTAGCTGTGAAAAACTGGCAAATGCATTCAGATAAGAGGCGGCCTTCAAGGGTTTAGAAATTAACATATGAGCCTACCTACGTTTAGCTTTCAACTAAGAATATCAAGAGAACAAAGCAAATTTGATGATAAAAGTAAATTAGAAAGTTGTTTAAAATGAAATGTCCTATCTGAGTCATGAAAGTTTAATTTGGACTTTATTATCCCTTTAAAGTCACTTCTAGAGCAGCAATGCACTACTAGCTAGCTAAACACATCTAGGGGTAGACCAAAATCCTTTAGAAAAACCGTATCAAATGATTTATCTACAAAAATCCGCATAGACTTTAATGGTGTTCTTCTATTGAAAAACATGAGCAATATTTTTCTAAAGGAGCCAATCGCAAGAGACAAATATGTGTAGCCACCAATCCCCAGCTAGCACCCAGTAGTGTAGCTTTTTCAACAAAGGATACCAATAGAACAAGTAAATTCAAAAGCAAAAGGGAATTTAAAAGTATCTAAAAATTCCATGCTCTGTCTGAATCATGCACATTAAATTTTACTTTCACATCCCTTTAAACGTACTGCTTCTTCAGGCTTCTGTTTTATAGAAATATATAAAATTGATGGTTTCCTTCACCACACACATAATCAAACACAAACTAATTATAATTTGTAACAGGGATATGATTCAAAGGAATTTAACATAAGTCAAAGTCTATATTTGTATAATATACTGTACATGTTGAGGAAATAACACTGCGCTTACTTAACATCCAATTATTTTCACATTAGAAGTCAGAGGTCTTAGCATTTTGGCAACTGTTTGAAGGTATTTCTAGATCTCACAGATCTCAATACAAAGTACAGGAGGTGCCCAATAGTGACAACATTTACTTTCCTATTACAAGCCCAGTGCAGCCAAAGTTGTAGGCTGGTTACTTTTAAGTGGAAATCTACACACAATTTCTGTTTCCTGTTTTTATTTGTTTAATATTTTTCAGTTTGTCTAACTAAACTTGTCTAGCTAAAATTTGTTGTGTGTGTTCAGAATATTAATTACTACAAAACAAATATATGTGACTCCACATATGGAGCTATGAGCAAAAATGGCTGAAATGTATCTAGTTCAAATGGATGCTCTGATAATGAACTGGAATTACTCAACAAACTAAAATAGATTGTGGCTAAAAAATGTCCCTCAATGGCCCAGATTACAAATGGAGCTCAAAAATTTTAGCACTGTTGACCACTAACACTCCTCAAATCACTATAGCTTTTTTTCTTGCACTCATATTTTAAGCTAAAAGCAAAGAGGTAGCGCTTAAGTGAAAGCCTCAGGCACGCTAACATCTGGAGGTCGGATAGCGCGGCTGGGCTAGAGGAAAGCTACAAAACTCTTTTATATACAGTATATATATATATATATATATATATATATAAAAAAAAAAAAAAATCAAGAAATAAATACGGGAGAGAAGCAGTTGCTATAGACTAGTATTACAAAGGATGCCGTAATCGGCTCTACCTAAGTTTATAAATAAATGTGGTGCAGACCCTTAAAGAGGAATGTAATGTAAAACACAACAAGAGAACTCATCCGGGAAAGTAGCCAGGATGAAAAAAGACAGGGATTTCAGCACTCTTTTGAAAATAATCAATATTTTACTAGCACAATATTATATACATAGATAACAAAGGAGATGGCATATGGGGCCCTCCCTCTGCCCTTGCACTACAAAGAAAGGCAACATTCACAATGTGAAAAAATTCAAAGTCAATTTGCAACAAAAATATATTACAAAAAAATACTGGACCTTCCGAGTCCAATAGACTAAACCTGACCGGTCAGGGGATGTGCGGTACAATATGTCCAGAAACATGGATATAGCAAAATGCAGAGTTGGCCATAGTGAGACCAGTCACACTTTCTACACCCTGCTGCACACAGCACCCCTGTAGAGAGGTTCTCACTGGGCAGGTTAAACGGTATATGGGATCTAAGAAAGTGATGACAGCCTTACAATAGACGGTATAGAATTATCAGGCATACCTTGCAAAATGTACAATATATAGAGTATATACAGAGGGAAAGTGTGTGACAAAGATCAACTACACCCTGCTGCATCCGACACCTCACCCGGGAGGTATGCACAGTCGGGCAGGTAATAGATGTGGGATCTAAGTGATCAGTGGCGACACGCCCTCAGGATACGTACATAAGTTATGAGCCAAACATTTAAATCATCATATGGAAATGGCATTGGTAAACTTAATATCAGGGCATAGAAGGTTAATGCCTGGAATCAAAAGTGGACACCTTAAAGCAATAGCGTAGGCACATGCTATGCGGGTAAGCAAGAGAATATATTAGTGCTAAGCATGCATCCATCCAATGTTATTAGATAAGCTGTGATCCTAGAAAGTTCCTAAGGAAAGCTGTACGCCCTCTCGACAGAGCAGCGTTTGCCAAAGTGCAAAGTTAATGCACAGTATCCAGAGCTGATTAGTACAGTTAGTGGCAAGGAATATAATAACAATATGGAACCATACGACCTGAGTGATTCAGTAAGTTGCAGGCCGTGCCAGGTAGCTATTAGTCCATGACAGATATTGCCAAATGTTGATCCGGACTTTGCTTTAAAGATGTTTGTAAAGTAACCGCAAAGGCTTGTTGAGAGTTACTTTCTCCGAGATCCTCACACGCACATCACGTGATCCGGTCGGCTGGACCTATGCTGACGCGCGTTTCACCCGTGCGTCCAAGTTGCTTAACGGGCTTCGTCAGGGCGTAATATCCAAGGTATCATTGTCTCCATATTTATACAGAGTATAGTTAGCGCCTCTACTGACGGGTGAAAATGTTGCAGGTAGATACAAAGTGTCAAGACTTAAAAACATAATGTCTATGCTTAAATTTAAGTAACAAGAAAGCTTACTTTACTATATGTTACATATTTACAAACACAAATGTAAATTAGCTATATTAATGTTGCAACTTTAAATTTGACTTTAGTTTACTTAGTTTAATTGTATAGTAAGCAAGACGCTAAGAACATGTATTTACAAAAAACAGGCCATGTCCAATTTATCGTTAAGGCCTGCAGGAAGCTGTGTACCCAAAATAGAGATCCACCTGCATTCCTTCTGGAGGAGTATTTTATCGTTGTCCCCTCCTCTATTATTGGTGATGCCCCTATCTATTTCAATAAAAGAGAGAGAGTCAGGATTACTGGCATGCATAAGTTCATAGTGTCTAGCAACATTGCTTTTCTGGTTTTTATATTTTACATCATCCCGGTGCTCTGTTATCCGGTCTTTTATGGCCCTTCTTGTTTTTCACACGTAATAACGGGGGCAATTACACGAAAGGAGGTAAACCACCCCTTCCGTATTGCAATTCACAAAGTGTTTTAGAGTGTAGGTTTTTCCTGTATGTGTTGCAAAATGTTTAGTCTTGACCATAAACTTACATGCAACACATTTGCCGCAGGGATGATTGCCATAGGATCTGTGTTTTGAAAGCCAGTTTGGTTGTTTTAGAATTGACACATATTGGCTTTTTACCAATTTATCTTTTAAATTCGGTGCCCTTTTGGCTGTGATGTTTGGAAAATCCCCAATATCACGAGATACTGCTTCATCACTAAGTAAAGTATGCCAATTTTGTGCCAAGATTTGTTTAAGTAATGTCCAATGGCAGTTGTATTCAGTGACCAATCTAATTTTTGATTCACCGACCTTATCCTTGGGCACAAGGAGCCTGTCTCTATTCGAATGAGCTGCACCATTCAGAGCTTGTTTAACTATTCTCTTCGAATAACCTCTACTTAGAAATCGTTTTTCCATTTCAGCCGCGTGTTGATAGTATTTCCCTTTCGTGGAACAATTCCGGCGTAGCCTGAGAAATTGGCCCTTGGGAATACCTCTTTTGAGGTGACTCGGATGATGGGAAAAACAAGAAGGGCCATAAAAGACCGGATAACAGAGCACCGGGATGATGTAAAATATAAAAACCAGAAAAGCAATGTTGCTAGACACTATGAACTTATGCATGCCAGTAATCCTGACTCTCTCTCTTTTATTGGAATAGATAGGGGCATCACCAATAATAGAGGAGGGGACAACGATAAAATACTCCTCCAGAAGGAATGCAGGTGGATCTCTATTTTGGGTACACAGCTTCCTGCAGGCCTTAACGATAAATTGGACATGGCCTGTTTTTTGTAAATACATGTTCTTAGCGTCTTGCTTACTATACAATTAAACTAAGTAAACTAAAGTCAAATTTAAAGTTGCAACATTAATATAGCTAATTTACATTTGTGTTTGTAAATATGTAACATATAGTAAAGTAAGCTTTCTTGTTACTTAAATTTAAGCATAGACATTATGTTTTTAAGTCTTGACACTTTGTATCTACCTGCAACATTTTCACCCGTCAGTAGAGGCGCTAACTATAGTCTGTATAAATATGGAGACAATGATACCTTGGATATTACGCCCTGATGAAGCCTGTTAAGCAACTTGGACGCACGGGTGAAACGCGCGTCGGCATAGGTCTAGTCGACCGCATCACGTGATGTGCGTGTGAGGATCTCGGAGAAAGTAACTCTCAACAAGCCTTCGCGGTTACTTTACAAACATCTTTAAAGCAAAGTCCGGATCAACATTTGGCAATATCTGTCATGGACTAATAGCTACCTGGCACAGCCTGCAACTTACTGAATCACTCAGGTCGTATGGTTCCATATTGTTATTATATTCCTTGCCACTAACTGTACTAATCAGCTCTGGATACTGTGCATTAACTTTGCACTTTGGCAAACGCTGCTCTGTCGAGAGGGCGTACAGCTTTCCTTAGGAACTTTCTAGGATCACAGCTTATCTAATAACATTGGATGGATGCATGCTTAGCACTAATATATTCTCTTGCTTACCCGCATAGCATGTGCCTACGCTATTGCTTTAAGGTGTCCACTTTTGATTCCAGGCATTAACCTTCTATGCCCTGATATTAAGTTTACCAATGCCATTTCCATATGATGATTTAAATGTTTGGCTCATAACTTATGTACATATCCTGAGGGCGTGTCACCACTGATCACTTAGATCCCACATCTATTACCTGCCCGACTGTGCATACCTCCCGGGTGAGGTGTCGGATGCAGCAGGGTGTAGTTGATCTTTGTCACACACTTTCCCTCTGTATATACTCTATATATTGTACATTTTGCAAGGTATGCCTGATAATTCTATACCGTCTATTGTAAGGCTGTCATCACTTTCTTAGATCCCATATACCGTTTAACCTGCCCAGTGAGAACCTCTCTACAGGGGTGCTGTGTGCAGCAGGGTGTAGAAAGTGTGACTGGTCTCACTATGGCCAACTCTGCATTTTGCTATATCCATGTTTCTGGACATATTGTACCGCACATCCCCTGACCGGTCAGGTTTAGTCTATTGGACTCGGAAGGTCCAGTATTTTTTTGTAATATATTTTTGTTGCAAATTGACTTTGAATTTTTTCACATTGTGAATGTTGCCTTTCTTTGTAGTGCAGAGGGAGGGCCCCATATGCCATCTCCTTTGGTATCTATGTATATAATATTGTGCTAGTAAAATATTGATTATTTTCAAAAGAGTGCTGAAATCCCTGTCTTTTTTCATCCTGGCTACTTTCCCGGATGAGTTCTCTTGTTGTGTTTTACATTACATATATATATATAACTTTTTGACTGAGTGAAGAACAAAACTACACTATTTATATTAAATTTATATTAATTTTATATTAAATTTAGTTAAAATTATCGGCTAGATTATGAGTTTTGCGTAACGGTTTTAACGCTGAAAAAATGTCCATTTCAGCGTAAAAACAGTAACGCAGCCATTACGAGTCGTGTCGGTATAGCTGTACCACAAGCATTTTAGCCTGAAACACAACGTCAATACCGTACTCAAAAAAAATGACCTTTTTGTGTGGGATTTCCATAGCACAGGTATTACAGGTTGTGCAGTGTGGCTAAAATGCTTGCATTACAGTCTATACGGACACGATCCATGCCGCCATCTGAGACCAGTAGTTTCACAATGTTTCACAAAACTCATAACTAAAGTGTTACAAAGTACACTAACACCCATAAACTACCTATTAACCCCTAAACC
Source organism: Bombina bombina (assembly GCF_027579735.1). Taxonomy (NCBI): domain Eukaryota; kingdom Metazoa; phylum Chordata; class Amphibia; order Anura; family Bombinatoridae; genus Bombina; species Bombina bombina. The sequence goes on from NC_069502.1 coordinate 959,086,182, forward strand.
AATGCCCTCCCGCATAGCAAACACTTTTTTTTAAAACTTATTAACGCCTAATCTGCCACCTGCCCACATCCCCACCACTATAATAAAGTTATTAACCCCTATTCTGCCGCTCCCCAACACCACCTCCACTAACTAAACCTATTAACCCCTAAACCGCCAGCCCCCACATTGCCACTACTAAATAAACCTATTAACCCCTAAGCTGCCAGCCCCCCACATCGCCACTAATAAATTAAACTATTAACCCCTAACCCTATCACCAGCTAACTTTAAATTAAAATTTACAATATCCCTATCTTAAAATAAATAAAAACTTACTTGTGAAAATAAAAAAACCTAAGTTTAAACTAACAATTAACCTAACCTAACTATTATACTAAAATCACTATAAAAAAAACTAAATTACACATTAAAAAAAACTAACAATTAACCTAACATAACTATTATACTAAACTATTATACTAAAATAACTACCAATTAAAAAAACTAAATTACACATTAAAAAAAACTAACACTACTAAAAAAATGTAAGTCTAAAATTACAAAAAATAAAAAATAATAAATTACGAAAAATAACTAACACTAAATTACGAAAAATAACAAACTAAATTATCAAAAATAAAAACAATTACACCTAATCTAATAGCCCTATAAAAATAAAAAAGCCCCCCAAAATAAAAAAAAACCTAGTCTACAATAAACTACCAATAGCCCTGAAAAGGACCTTTTGTAGGGCATTGCCCCAAATAAATCAGCTTTTTTACCTGTAAAAAAATGCAAAGACCCCCAACAGTAAAACCCACCACCCAACCAACCCCCAAAATAAAAAACCTAACTCTAACAAAAACTTAAGCTACCCTTTGCCCTGAAAAGGGCATTTGTATGGGCATTGCCCTTAAAAGGGCATTCAGTTCTTTTACATTGCCCTGAAAAGGGCTTTCAGCTCTTTTAAAAAAGCCCAAACCCTAATCTAAAAAAAATACCCACCCAAAAAAAGTAAAATAAAAACCAAACACTAACTCCCGAAGATCCACTCATAGTTTCTGAAGTCCGGACATCCATCCTCATCCAGGCGGCGAGAAGTCTTCATCCAGGCGGCGAGAAGTCTTCATCCAGACGGCATCTTCTATCTTCATCCCGGCGGCATCTTCTATGTTCATCCCGGGGGCGCGGAACGGGTCCATCCTTGAAGACATCTGGCGCGGAGCGTCCTCTTCATATGGTGACCACCGTACATTGGATCTTCAATGCAAGGGAGCCTTTTCAAAATGGCATCCCTTGCATTCCTATTGGCTGATTTGATTCTTGAAATTCAAATCAGCCAATAGGATGAGAGCTACTGAAATCCTTTTGGCTGTTCAAAACAGCCAATAGCATGAGAGCTAATGAAATTCTATTGGCTATTCAAATCAGCCAATATATTTTAGTTTAAACTTAGTTCTTTTTAATTTGACAGGTAAGTTTTTATTTATTTTAAGATAGGGATATTGAATTTTTAATATAAAGTTAGAGGGTTGTTAGGTTTAGGGGTTAATAGTTTAATTTAGTAGTGGTGATGTGGGGGTCTGGCAGTTTAGTGGTTATACAGAAATAAATATAGGCTGCGCTTCCCAACTGTAGCATAAAAAATAGACAAGATATATAATATACAGTATAAAAAAGACCCTGAGAGATAGTCACAAAGTCAAGGAGATCTGTGTGTAGAAGGACAGATTGAAAGAAATCATGCCTGATGGTTGATGAGTTCCTTTATTTGATCAAAGGAAATACCTTTTCCAATCAATGTCTCTGGAAAAAAAGGTGTAGATGTTTCCAAAGTGTGACTTCAGATAGTAAGGCTTCAGATGGTCTGATCCACCTCCCACAAAGAACTTGCAAGAAAAGAGGAGATGAGCACAAAGCCACTCTAGGGGTAAAAGTATTTAATGCAAATCTTAAAGCACAAATAAAAACAGTGGCTTGCTCATACTGCATTGGCGCCCATTAGCCCATTACCAACTGACACGTAGCCAGCCAATTACACGCTGCCTCGTATTACACTTCTGGCAGCCCGCTTGTTTTAAAAGGAAGGAAGCACTTGCTTTGAACTATTACCTCTTGATAAAGTCTGGTCGGAACCCGAAGAAACGCGTTGAGGACTCCTACAATCTCCACATGTTCTCCTGACATGAGCACTAACATCTGTGAGTGGTCCCGCACCCCTGAGTCCTTAAGGCATTCCGGTTACGCTCAGACGACAGGAAGGCTTTGGCTATAATATCTGACACTCTCTTGACGTGTAGCGGAGAACTGTGGTGATATGCACTTTATGCTCTGTTAATTTTAAATCTTGTACGTATGTTTTTATTTGTGCTTTAAGATTTGCATTAAATACTTTTACCCTTAGAGTGGCTCTGTGCTCTTCTCCTTTTTTTAGGGGTTAATAGGTTTATTTAGTGGCGGTGATAAGGGAGGCCAGAGTTTTAGGGGTTAATAACTTTCATTAGTGGCGGCTATGTCGGGAAGCAGCGGAATAGGGGTTAATAACTTTTATTAGTGGCGGCGATGTCGGGAACAGCAGATTAGGGGTAAATAGCTTTATTTTGGTGTTGGCGATGTTGGGGAACGGCGGAATAGGGGTTAATAACTTTTATAGTGGCGGCGATGTCGGGGAGCGACAGAATAGGGGTTAATAACTTTTATTAGTGGCGGCGATGTCAGGAGCGGCATATTACGGGTTAATAACTTTATTTAGGTGGCTGTGATGTCGGGGGCGGCAGATTAGGGGTGTTTAGACTTGGGATTTATGTTAGGGTGTTAGGTTTAAACTTAACTTTTTTTTCCCTATAGACATCAATGGGGTTCCGTTACGGCAATCTCCATTCCGCACTTCAGGTGTTAGTTTTTTTTCTAACACTCTCTCCCCATTGATGTCTATGAGGGAAAGCGTGCACAAGCACGTTTTCTCAGCCCTTGGCTTTTGTGCGGTATGGAGCTAATCACCACCATATCGCACGCACAGGGAGGCTTTTCAGAAACTTGTAATGGCAGCGATATGGAGTGTGAAATAACAACTTTTGTTGCGTTCGTTTTGCACCCTCTATAGCGCAAAACGTGTAATCTAGGTGTATGTTAATAGTGTTTGAAAGTTATATGGTATGTGCATTCATACAGAAAAATACACACACATACATATATACAATATATATACAGGTGAAACTCGAAAAATTAGAATATCGTGCAAAAGTTAATTTATTTCACTAATGCAACTTAAAAGGTGAAACTAATATATGAGATAGACTCTTTACATGCAAAGCAAGATAGTTCAAGCTGTGATTTGTCATAATTGTGATGATTATGGCTTATAGCTCATGAAAACCCCAAATCCACAATCACAGAAAATTAGAATATTACATGCAATCAATAAAACAAGGATTGTACATAGAACAATATCAGACCTCTGAAAAGTATAAGCATGCATACTGTATGTACTCAGTACTTGGTTTGGGCCCCTTTTGCAGCAATTACTGCCTCAATGTGGCGTGGCATGGAAGCTATCAGCCTGTGGCAATGCAGATGTGTTATGGAAGACCAGGATGCTTCAATAGCGGCCTTCAGTTCTTCTGCATTGTTCAGTCTCATGTCTCTCATCTTTCTCTTGGCAATGCCCCATAGATTCTCTATGGGGTTCAGGTCAGGCGAGTTTGCTGGCCAATCAAGCACAGAAATCCCACAGTCATTGAACCAGGTTTTTGTGCTTTTGGCAGTGTGGGCAGGTGCCAAGTCCTGATGGAAAATGAAGTCAGTATCCCCATAGAGCTCGTCTGTGGAAGGAAGCATGAAGTGCTACAAAATCTCCTGGTAGACGGCTGCGTTGACCCTGGACTTAATGAAGCACAGTGGACCAACACCAGCAGATGACATGGCTCCCCAAATCAACACAGACTGTGGAAACTTCACACTGGACTTCAAGCATCTTGCAGTGTGTGCCTCTCCATTCTTCCTCCATACTCTGGGTCCTTGGTTTCCAAATGAGATGCAAAATTTGTTCTCATCAGAAAAGAGGACATTGGACCACTGAGCAACAGACCAGGTCTGTTTTTCTTTAGCCCCGGTAAGACGCTTCTGATATTGCTTGTTGTTCAGGAGTGGCTTGACAAGAGGAATATGACATTTGAAGCCCATGTCCAGGATCCGTCTGTGTGTGGTGACTCTTGTGAAAGCCCCCAACACTTTCGAATGGCCTTTTCCTGACAATCCTCTCCAGGCTGCGGTCATCCCTGCTGCTTGTGCACCTTTTTCTTCCACAATTTTCCCTTCCACATAACTTTCTATTAATGTGCTTTGATACAGCACTTTGGGAACATCCAACTTCTTTTGCAATTACCTTTTGAGGCTTTCCCTCCTTATGGAGGGTGTCAATGATGGTTTTCTGCACAACTATCAGGTAAGCAGTCTTTCTCATGATTGTGATTCCTACTGAACCAGACTGAGAAACCATTTAAAGGCTCAGGAACCATTTGCAGGTGTTATGGCTTAATTAGCTGATTAGATTGGGACACTTTGAGCCTAGAATATTGCACCTTTTCACAATATTCTAATTTTCTGAGATTGTGGATTTGGGATTTTCATGAGCTGTAAGCCATAATCATCACATTTATGACAAATGACGACTTGAACTATCTTGCTTTGCATGTAATGAGTCTATCTCATATACTAGTTTCACCTTTTATGTTGCATTAGTGAAATAAATGAACTTTTGCACGATATTCTAATTTTTTGAGTTTCACCTGTATTATTTGAGCCCTTTCCAGTCCAACACCTTGTCATATAACCATATACCATATCACTTTTAAATACTTTTTATACATTTATTTCAATAATAAACATAATATTTACTTTAAAATGTATATATACGTATATATATATATATATATATATATATATATATATATATATATATATATATATATATATATATATATATGAGTGTAATACTTTAGTTTAATATGTTTTACATGTGCTTTAATTTACTTTTATTCTTGCCCTGCTTTTATTGTAAAGAAAAAAAAAAGGTGCTGGTACTCATTGATTATTAATATATATATTGGGCTCAGTATCTCTGAAAAAAGCAAAGGGACAAAGTGATTTACAATGTTTCATATATTTTGCAGAACCCTCTTGTGAAAACTAGAGTATTTACATGATGATTAAAAATATCACCTGGTATGAGATGACAGAGGTGGTGGACGTACCGGTGAGTAGCCCCACAAAAAAAGACTTTTGCTTCAGGTCTCCATTTGTGATAACTTTTTGCACAACAAATTAATCACTACTTGTAATATGTTTAGCGTGGCTGTGCTATCCATTGAAAGTATAGGGCACTCTGAAAATATGTCAGCTGTGCTAAACATCCTCTGTGAATTATATTTAACCATTCAAAATATTGATCAATAGTGCTCCACTTGCAATCAGGGTGTGTGTACAAGATCTAAGAAGTATTCAATTAGAAAAGTACAAAATCATGTCAAATCCCATTTGAAAAAATGCTTTCTGATGGATTATATAATAAACGCTGGTGGGTGATTTAGAAAACCAAACAAAATTGAATTTTCTAATGGACTGGGATACTCTGAATTTGATAAAAAAATATCTCTTTACATTAAAAAGTGTTATGGGTACACAACCTTCTGGTTACAATGCTTTACATTAATACTGTTACGCTGCTTCTCTGCTCTGCTGTGGCCGTTGACATGGACACAGACACTCCTCCTGTTGCTAGGGATATGTCAGTGTAACTGCAGCATGGTGATGACATCATCACCGCCCGCCCTGTCTTCCCTATGTAAAGGCCTCAGTCGCTCTCACCTGTGCCCAAGTATAGGTGTTACTTCTTGTGATCCTGGGTGCTGTATATCTGTATGCTGTATTGCTGTAATGATTCGCTGTTGCTAAACTCTGCCTATTTGACTACGCTGCTTGCCTTAACCCCTGAATTGCTGGACTGCTTAACTGTTGATGAACTCTGCCTGTTTGACTACGCTGCTTGCCTTAACCCCTGAATTGCTGGATTGCTGTATCGTTGATGAACTCTGCCTGTTTTGACTACTCTGCTTGCCTTAACCCCTGAATTGCTGGATTGCTTTATCATTGATGAACTCTGCCTGTTTTGACTACTCTGCTTGCCTTAACCCCTGAATTGCTGGACTGCTTTACTGTTGATGAACTCTGCCTGTCTGACCATTCTATTGATTGACCCTTGAACTGCCTTACCGCTGGATTCCCTACCTATTACCATTTGAGACTATCCTGTCTGTTTCCAGTCCTTCAAGTGGTTTACCTTTGAACTGCCTAACTTCTGATTAACTGCCTGTTGGTGTCAAAGACTATCCTGTCTGTTTCCAGTCATCAAGTGGTTTACCCTTGAACTGCCTAACCGCTGATTCATACCTGCTGCCGCCAAAGACTACTCTGCATAGTGTAAGTACTGCTTACCTCATTTTGCAAACTTTCTCTGCTCTGGGATATTCCCTATCATTCCAGCTTGACGCTAGGATAAGAAGACTACTGGCCAAGTTTGGTCTGATAGTGGAATATCCCACAAGCATTACAAATACTCATTGTGCGTACAGGGTTAAATCATATATGCTATCTAAATAGTAAGGGAAATTAAAAGACAATAAACTTAAGTAAATGTCATAGTTTAAGTTCTTACTCAAATGTTTAATAGCTAGGAAATATCAATATCAACTTAATCTCTTCCAAAAAGATTTTTATAACATCTTAAATCACTAATGAATGACATCACACACAGTAACATCATACGTCATTTAGTTCTGATATCACATATGATCAACATCATCAGTTAAATAACATATTACACAACCTGAACATTTTTAAATTACATCACCCATCATCAAATTTAATGATAAAAAATGTTGTTATTTAATTTTAAACACAAAAAGGTAAATAAAATGATGTATGTAGCATTTGTGGTGTATATGGGTATATAGTGTGTGTTTGTGTGAATACTGTGGGTTTGTTGAGTGTGATGTTCATTTAGTGCTTGTGTAGTGTTTATGTGTAGGGGTGTAGGTATAGTACGTGCATATCATATATATATCATGATCAGAAAGCACTCAGTGGACTTCTTCAGATAAGAAATAGCTTTTATTCCAATACTAAAAACTCATGACGTTTCGGGCACTGGTCAGGTCCCTTTGTCAAATGATTTCTTAAGGACAAAACATACATATTATTCCCCACACCAAACACCCTTATATACACATTTATATGTCATTAACAACTGATACCTAGCTCATTTTGCCGCCGCCATGTGCACCACCGCCTCTCCAGTGTCGCGATGACGTCATCCAGGCGCAACGCGCCTTGATTCCCCGAAGCACACGTGGGGGGCGGGGGCCAACAATGACAGCTGCAGCAATTCGCTGTGTATATATTGCGATCTAAACTGCAGTTCAAACCATTCATGTAGCAGATACTGCACCTCAATATGCAGTCTACCCTATGTAAGTATAAAAGTGGGCTAAGGCAAAAAAAATTATATGATTAAAAACTTTATATAAATAAAGAGACTATTTACAATGTTACACATTATTGGAACTCTATGTTGCTTCAGAGCCTACTGAGGCATGGTAGAAATATAACACAGAGGTAGCCATAATTAATGATTCTTCTTAGGATGACATTTGCATATCGTTACAATCTATGTAAACAGAGGTGTGACTATTAGTCTCTTTGCCCTCTAGACAAACCTTTATTAGGGACCACCTCTTATAGGTCATCAAAGGAAACAACTTGGCAGATATGTCTTGGGACACAATCTTATCTTCTCTCTTCGGAGGCTAGTTATAGAATGGACTAAAATCCAAATAGGTGTTGACTCCTCTGTTCCGATCAGCCAATAGAATGCAAGCTCAATCTGATTGGCTGATTGGATCAGCCAATCGGATTGAACTTGAATCTGATTGGCTGATTCAATCAGCCAATCAGATTTTTCCTACTTTAATTCCGATTGGCTGATAGAATCCTATCAGCCAATCGGAATTTGAGGGACGCCATCTTGGATGACGTCATTTAAAGGAACCTTCATTCGGACTTAGGACGTCGTTAGAAGAGGATGGATCCGCGTCGGCTGCTTCAAGATGGTCCCGCGCCGGATGGAAGAAGATAGAAGATGCCGCCTGGATGAAGATGTCTACCGGTCCGGATGCCCTCTTCTTGCCGGATAGGATGAAGACTTCGGACCCTCTTCTGGACGGATCGGTGATACTCGGCGTGGTGAAGATAAGGTAGGAAGATCTTCAGGGGCTTAGTGTTAGGTTTTTTAAGGGGGGTTTGGGTTGGATTAGGGGTATGTGGGTGGTGGGTTGTAATGTTGGGGAGGGGGGTATTGTATGTTTTTTTACAGGCAAAAGAGCAGAATTCTTTGGGGCATGCCCCGCAAAAGGCCCTTTTAAGGGCTGGTAAGGTAAAAGAGCTGTAAAATATTTATTTTAGAATAGGGTAGGGCATTTTTTTTATTTTGGGGGCTTTGTTATTTTTTTAGGGGGCTTAGAGTAGGTGTAATTAGTTTAAAATTCTTGTAATCTTTTTTTATTTTTTGTAATTTAGTGTTTGTTTTTTTTTGTAATTTAGTTTAGTTGATTTAATTGTAGATAATTGTAGATAGTTTATTTAATTAATTTATTGATAGTGTAGTGTTAGGTTTAATTGTAATTTAGGTTAGGATTTATTTTACAGGTAATTTTGTAATTATTTTAACTAGGTAGCTATTAAATAGTTATTAACTTTTTAATAGCTATTGTACCTGGTTAAAATAAATACAAAGTTGCCTGTAAAATAAATATTAATTCTAAAATATCTACAATATAATTATTATTTATATTGTAGCTATATTAGGGTTTATTTTACAGGTAAGTATTTAGCTTTAAATAGGCATAATTTATTTAATAAGATTTATTTTATTTCGTTAGATTTAAATTATATTTAACTTAGGGGGGTGTTAGTGTTAGGGTTAGACTTAGCTTTAGGGGTTAATACATTTATTAGAGTAGCGGCAAGGTCCGGTCGGCAGATTAGGGGTTAATACTTGAAGTTAGGTGTCGGCGATGTTAGGGAGGGCAGATTAGGGGTTAATACTATTTATTATAGGGTTTGTGAGGCGGATTAGGGGTTAATACATTTATTATAGTAGCGGTGAGGTCCGGTCGGCAGATTAGGTGTTAATAATTGTAGGTAGGTAGCGGCGACATTGGGGGGGCAGATTAGGGGTTCATAAATATAATATAGGGGTCGGCGGTGTTAGGGGCAGCAGATTAGGGGTACATAGGGATAACTTAGGTTGCGGCGGTGTGCGGAGCAGCAGATTAGGGGTTAAAAATAATATGCAGGGGTCAGCGATAGCGGGGTCGGTAGATTAGGGTTTAATAAGTGTAAGGTTAGGGGTGTTTAGACTCGGGGTACATGTTAGGGTGTTAGGTGCAGACTTAGGAAATGTTTCCCCATAGGAAACAATGGGGCTGCGTTAGGAGCTGAACGCTGCTTTTTTGCAGGTGTTAGTTTTTTTTCCAGCTCAAACTGCCCCATTGTTTCCTATGGGGGAATCGTGCACAAGCACGTTTTTTAAGCTGGCCGCGTCCGTAAGCAACACTGGTATTTAGAGCGGTAAATATGCCTGTACTCTAAATACAGGCGTTGTTTAAAAGGTGCAGAGGAAAAAAACTACGCGTAGCTAACGCACCCCTTTGGCCGCAAAACTCTAAATCTAGCTGTATGATTGCATTCCCATATTTATATGTTGCTAGAAATTATTTTGTTCTAAATAATGGCCCATGTATCTCCATATCAGTAACCGGTAGCTGCCCATTTATATTGTTGCCCTCTCTCCAAGATGTAATTTTTCAATGTCATCACCATATGATTAGCTAATGGACAAAGCTGCAATGTGTATATGTTATTCTCTTTCAATACACGTAATTGTGCAATTGTTTACATCTGCTCCATAAGTTCTCAGGGCTGCACTCATATGACAACCAATGGGCCTGATCATATGGACTTTAAGAAATATTTTTAGTGCTATCATATTGTTCTCTGTCTGTTTTTTGTTTACCTAGTTTTATTTAGGTGTAGTATAACCCCCTGGACATTCATAAGAAAGCAGAAAAGGTCCAAAAACGGCCTGTAACAATGTTATTAGGGGTAGAAAAATGAGGATTAGCTTTATTCTTGTACATCAAATGATTGTTATATGGTTGACTTTATCTGTCCTGTGCATATTTATATACTAATTTTTTTTTTCCTCAATAAAAATTATTAAAAAAAAATCTAAATAAAAATTCCTATCATTACCTAAATAATTCCTATTTAAAACTAAATACTTACCTATAAAATAAACAATAAGCTAGCTACAATATAACTAATAGTTACATTGTATCTAGCTTAGGGTTTATTTTTATTTCACAGTTAAGTTTGAATTTATTTTAATTAGGTAGAATAGTTACTAAATAATTATTAACTATTTACTAACTACCTAGCTAAAATAAATACAAATGTACCTGTAAAATAAACCTAACCTGAGTTACACTAACACCTAACCTTACACTACAATTAAATAAATTACCTAAATCCTATTGCATCAGCCAATAGGAATTTTTCACCTTTAAGTCAGAATTCAAGGGACACCATCTTGGATGACGTAATTTAAAGGAACCTTCATTCTTCGTTAGATGTCGGAAGAAGAAGATGCCGGATGTCTTGAAGATGGACCCGCTCCTCGCCGAATGGATGAAGATAGAAGATGCCGTCTGGATGAAGACTTCTGCCTGTCTGGAGGACCACTTCTGCCGGCTTGGATGAAGACTTCTCCCGGGTTTTTTGTTGATGACTTCTTGCCGCTTCGTTGAGAACTTCTCCCGGCTTCGTTGAGGATGGATGTCGGCTCTTCAAAACTGTAAGTGGATCTTCAGGGGTTAGTGTTAGTTTTTTTTAAGGGTTTATTGGGTGGGTTTTATTTTTTGGTTAGGGTAATGGGGAGCTTAGATTTTTATTTGGGGGGTTTTGTTGTGTGGGTGGTGGGTTTTACTGTTGGGGGTTTTTGTATTTTTTTACATGTAAAAGAGCTAATTTCTTTGGGGCAATGCTTTGCAAAAGGCCCTTTTAAGGGCTATTGGTAGTTTAGTTTAGGCTAGGGTTTTTTTTTATTTTATTTTTGGTGGGGGGGGGGGGCTTTTTTATTTTGATAGGGCTATTAGATTAGGTGTTAGTAGTTTAAAAATCTGATAAATTGTTTTTTATTTTGTGTAATTTAGTGGGGTTTTTTTTTTGTAATTTAGGTAATTGTATTTAATTTAGCTAATTTATTTAATTGTAGTGTAAGGTTAGGTGTTAGTGTAAGACAGGTTAGGTTTTATTTTACAGGTAAATTTGTATTTATTTTAGCTAGGTAGTTAGTAAATAGTTAATAACTATTTAGTAACTATTCTACCTAGTTAAAATAAATACAAACTTGCCTGTAAAATAAAAATAAACCCTAAGCTAGCTACAATGTAACTATTAGGATTTATTTTATAGGTAAGTATTTAGTTTTAAATAGGAATTATTTAGGTAATGATAGGAATTTTTATTTAGATTTATTTGAATTATATTTAAGTTAGCGTTAGGGTTAGACTTAGGTTTAGGGGTTAATAAATGTAGTATAGTGGCGGTGATGTTGGGGCGGCAGATTAGGGGTTAATAAATGTAGGTAGGTGGCGGCGATTTCGGGAGCAGCAGATTAGGGGTTAATAAATATAATGTAGGTGTCGGCGATGTCAGGGGCGGCAGATTAGGGGTTAATAAGTGTAAGATTAGGGGTGTTTAGACTCTGGGTTCATGTTAGGGTGTTAGGTGTAAACATAAATGTAGTTTCCCCATAGGAATCAATGGGGCTGCGTTACGGAGCTTAACGCTGCTTTATTGCAGGTGTTAGGCTTTTTTTTTAGCCGGCTCTCCCCACGTACAACCAGCTCACTGCTGACTTGGTTAACAATAAAGAACAAGAGGGGCGCCTCATGTGTGCATCAATATATCCATATATGTGAAATCAAAGAAAAAAAGCCAAATGGGTACTCACAATTGGCCCAAGTACACTTATGTACTAGTAGGAACTGGCTGGTATCTTCAGGTGTACCAGCTAAACGTCTCCAGGTGCAGAGTAGATAGTGCAGGGAGATCTTTGTCACAATATGTGCTGATGGATAGTCAGAAGCAGTGTGTAAAACTGCTATAGAAGGTAATGAACCAAAGCTTGCATAAAACAAGTTCAGTTTATTAAAACAAATATTGATAAGTTTAAAACAATAGCAAGCAAAATTTAAAATTATGCAACGCGTTTCTCAACCTAGCATGGGTTGTTTCATCAGGCATAGTGATCCTTCTAACTGACAATCCATTTAAACAGCGCTTGATCCAATAGTGAATCAGGACACACCCCTAATGGGCATTACTAAGCCTGTTATTAATTAGTGTATAACAGGCTAATAACATTAATGTATACATATATATAGATAAATCACAGTACTCAATAATATTGGCAATATGGATAGTTGTTCACCATAAGTGTTAACATTACAATATTATATGCAAGCAAACAAAACCTAAAACAATATGAGACACCCATTAGTGTGTCCTGATTCAGTATTGGTTCTTAATTATTATCTATACAGCTCTGGCTTTGTCTATGAGGAGGAGAGCAGCCTAACTAATTGCTTCATTGTGAGATCATCTGGTTCTATTGAAAGGGTTAGCTGGTACACCCTAAGACTCCAGCCTGCACCTACCAGTACATGGAGTATGGTATGGAGCACAATTTTGCTCTACACTCACTTCTTGCCTAATAACGCCGGGTTTAGGAAAACCTGTAATACCAGCGCTGTAGGTGAGAGGTGACAATAACGTGCAAGTTAGCACCGCGCCCCTCATAACCCAAAATTCGTAATCTAGCCGTGGATTACCCTCCAACATTAGGGAACATATTGCTAGCAGTGCTAACTTGATGTTTGTTTGCGCAGCCCTTGACTGCTTTAATAGTTTTAGGTTTAGCGCACCTCAAAGCAGCCTTGCAAAACAACTTATCATGGCACCTACCATGCTCCAGAAATTTTTTGGAGCTATGATATTGCCCCCTCCTTAACTGTGACCTCAGAGCATGACCAGGACCATAGTAAGAAGGAAGTTTCTGATAGTAGACTAGGAGCATGCATGTTGGTTACTGGCTCCCAAGAGTGTTTTTCCATACCATAGCCCTTCCATTAAATTTAAAAATCAAAGCTTTTTTTGATAAATATAAGAGTCCAAAACCTTTTCAACTTCATATTAATCAGAACTAGCCTTTGAAACAGGAGGAGGAGGAGAAGGAAGACAATGAGGAAAATGGATATCCACACATAGTTTGATCTGAGACATATGAAAGACTGGATGAATGTTATACTTATCAGGAAGATCTAATAGTACTGCCACATAATTAATAATCTTAATGATCCTGAAAGGACCACAAAACAGGGACCCAACTTCTTTGAAAGACAAGACAACTTCACATTGAGTGTAGATAGCATATCAGATCACCACAGGAATAAGGAAGAGCAGGAGAGGGGAGCATATCCACAAATAATTTCCTTTGCTGCTGCATTTGGAACAGGGTTTTTTGTAATAGCTTAGTATGTTTGGATAGAATAGATAATGTTTTGTTTAGATCTGTTACAGATGAGGAGGATGGGAGGTCCAGAACAGATGCAGTATGAAAACCATAATTCACAAAAATTTAGACATCTTAATAGACTAAATGAATGTGATTATTATATGCAAACTCTTCCATAGGAAGCATACGAAATCAATTACCCTGACGATAAGTGCAAAACATCTTCAAAAACTGTTCCAGATTAGTATGTTCCATTTGCTCATTAGTTTGAGGGTGTTAGCCAGAAGACAATGATCTTACAATGTGCAGACTGGAGCAATAATGTTTCCAGAACCAGAAAGTAAACTGAGAATGCCTATCTGATAACACATTCCAATCCATCTAACCTGAAGACTTCCCTCAGAAACATAGTAGCAGGTACACTGGCAAAGAGTAAATCTGCAGCAGGAATAAAATGAGCCATCTTGTGAGACAATCCACAATTATTAAAATGGTGTCAACAAAATCCATCAACACAGGAACAAGGACTTTCAAGAACTGACATAGGATGCAGAGGGCCAGCTGGAGCTGATGTAGGGTGTTTCATCCTGGCAAAGGCATAACAGGACAAGACAAACTTATGAACTTCCTTGGCCAACCCCGGTCACCAAAAGGTTCTTGAAATCAACCCAAAAATTTCCTGATAAATTTGCAAGACTTCCACAACAAAACATCAGGGATTCTGGATAAGGCCTCCACTGTCTTCTTCTTAGATTGAGACTTATAGGTAATAATACAATTAAACCAGGTCAAAAACAATGCCCAGTGTGCTTTTTTGCGATGAAGTAGCTTTGCAGATTGAAGTTACTTAAAGGGGCAGTAAACCTAAAAAATAATGTTATATAATTCTGCACATAATGCAGAATTACATAACATTATCTTAGCGCAAACATTACATTAAAGTATTGTAGCCATATTTTATGATAAAGTCTAGTTTTTCAGACCGCCACTTCTTGCTCTGCTGAGCGGGTCTGTTGTTTTTCTTAAACACATTTGGGCAGCTGTCTACTCACAGCCGGCCCGATCGCGCCTTTAAACTCAATGTAGCTCAATGTAGCTCAATGTAGCTCGCTCCTGCTACCAGACCAGAGTGGCAGCGAGCTACATTGAGTTTAAAGGCGTGATCGGGCCGGCTGTTAGTAGACAGCTGCCCAGATGCTCTTAAGAAAAAAAACACAGACACGCTCAACAGAGCAAGGAGCAGAGGTCTGAAAAACTAGACAATTATCAATAACTCTTGAACTCCCATATCATAGTTCTCCTCAGCAGATGATAATTGTCAAGAGAAAAATAAATAAAAAATTGTTAACACAAAAGCTGATTTTGTGCTTTAAAGCATAAATAAATCAATAAAAAATGTAATAAACATAAACACTGTGCAGAAAAAGATACAATTTACTTATATTGTAAGAAGCCATTTGAAACAGCATTGCAGATGTCACAATAAAGTGCACAGATTATAATTCTCCAAAAGTGCCTTCACAGCAAATGCCTCAAAGAGAAAGAGAAATAAATATCAAAGTTTTAAACCATTAAGTGGAAATAGCATTAGTTGGGGGCGCATAAACAAAATGTATGCTTACCTGATAAATGTATTTCTTTCCGGATATGGTGAGTCCATGGCTTGAGTAATTACTGTTGGGAATATCACTCCTGGCCAGCAGGAGGAGGCAAAGAGCACCACAGTTAAACTGCTAAGTATCACTCCCTTACCAACAACCCCCAGTCATTCCACCGAAGGGAAATGGAGAAAAAGGAGTAACACAAGGTGTAGAGGTGCCTGAGGTTATAGTCAAAGGAACAACTGTCTTAAAATAAAGGGTGGGGCCGTGGACTCACCATACCTGGAAAGAAAGACATTTATCAGGTAAGCATAAATTTTGATTTTCTTTCCTTAGATATGGTGAGTCCACGGCTTGAGTAATTACTGTTGGGAACCAATACCCAAGCTAGAGGACACAGAAACATAGGGAGGGACAAGACAGGCAGTCCTAAACAGAAGGCCCCACCGCTTGAAGAACCTTTCTCCCAAAAGAAGCCTCAGCAGAGGCAAAAGTATCACATTTGGAAAAAGTATGTAGAGAAGACCAAGTTGCAGCCTTGCAAACTTGTTCTACCGAAGCTTCATTTTTGAAAGCCCAAGAAGAGGAAACAGCTCTTGTGGAATGAGCTGTAATTCTCTCAGGAGGCTGGTGACCAGCAGTCTCATAAGCCAAACGAATTATACTTTGTAACCAAAAAGAAAGAGTAGTAGCAGTAGCTTTCTGACCTTTACATTTCCCAGAGAAACAGACAAATAGGGCAGAGAACTGGCGAAAATCCTTAGTCACCTGTAAGTAGAATTTACGAGCATGTACAACATCTAAATTGAGTAACAAACGTTCTTTGGAAGAAGAAGGATTAGGACACAGAGAGGGAACAACAGATTCCTGATTGATATTTCTATTAGAAACAACCTTAGGAAGGAAACCTAACTTAGTACGAAGAACCGCCTTATCAGCATGAAAAATAAGATAAGGGGAATCCCACTGCAGAGCTGAGAGTTCCTAGACTCTTCGAGCAGAAGAGATAGCAACAAGAAACAAAACCTTCCAAGATAACAACTTAATGTCTATGGAATGCAACGGCTCAAACGGAGCCAGCTGTAAAATTTTAAGAACAAAGTTAAGTCTCCAAGGATGAGCAACAGACTTAAAGACAGGCCTGATTTTGACCAAGGCCTGACAAAAAGATTGCACATCTGGCACATCCGCCAAACGTTTATGTAGTAAAACTGATAAAGCAGAAATCTGACCCTTCAGGGTACTGATTGACAATCCGTTCTCCAGGTCTTCCTGAAGAAAAGATAAAATTCTAGGAATTCTAATTCTACTCCAAGAGTAGCCCTTAGATTCACACCAATAAAGATATTTACGCCATATCTTATGGTAAATCTTTCTAGTAACAGACTTGCAAGCCTGAATCATGGTCTCAATGACCGACGCTTAGACAGAATTAAGTGTTCAATCTCCAAGCAGTCAGCTTTAAAGAAATGAGATTTTAATGAAGGGACCCTGATTTAGGAGGTCCTTCCTCAGAGGTAGTCTCCAAGGTGGGAGAGATGACATCTCCACTAGGTCTGCAAACCAGATCCTCCGAGGCCACGCAGGGGCTATTAGAATCACCGACGCCCTCTCCTGTTTGATCCTAGCTATGACTCGTGGAAGGAGAGCAAACAGAGGAAACAGGTATGCCAACCTTAAAACCCAAGGAACTGCCAAAGCATCTATCAGAATGGCTTACGGATCTCTTGACCTTGAACCGTACCTTGGAAGGCCATCAGATCTAACTCCGGTACCCCCCATTTGAGGACAAAGCTGGAAAACACCTCCAGGTGGAGTTCCCACTCCCTGGGATGAAAAGTCTGTCTGCTCAAAAAATCCGCTTCCCAGTTGTCTACTTCTGGAATGTGGATGGCAGATAGACAGCAATTGTGTGTCTCTGCCCACTGAAGAATCGGAGTAACCTCATTCATTGCTAAGAAACTCTGAGTTCCTCCCTGGTGATTGATGTAAGCCACAGAGGTTATGTTGTCTGACTGGAACCTGATAAACTGGGCTGAGGACAACTGAGGCCAAGCCAATAGAGCATTGTAAATCACCCTCAACTCCAAGATGTTGATGGGAAGAGCAGACTCCTCTCGAGTCCAAAGGCTCTGAGCTTTTTAACGAGTTCCAGACTGCTCCCCAGCCCAGCAGGCTGGCGTCCTTGGTCACGATCACCCAGGAAGGTCTCCGAAAGCATGTGTCCTAAGACAGAAGTTCCTGAGATATCCACCACGGGAGAGAATCCCTTGACGACTGATCTAACTCTATTCTCTGAGATAGATCTGCATGGTCACCATTCCATTGTCTGAGCATGCACAACTGGAGAGCTCTCAAATGGAATTGAGCAAAAGCAATGCTGTCCATGGAAGCCACCATCAGACTGATTACCTCCATACATTGAGCCACTGAAGGATGAGCAATAGAGAGAGGCAAGAGGAAATAATTTTGTTTTTCCTGACCTCTGTCAGAAAAATCTTCATCAATAGAGAATCTATTATGGACCCTTAGAACACTACTCTTGTAGCAGGAGAAAGGGAGCTTTTTTCCAGATTCACATTCCATCCGTGGGAACGAAACTGTGTGAGATTTTGCTTGTTGAAAAGATGGCATCTGAACCAATATGTCATCTAGGTAGGGTGCCACAGCAATTCCACGAGAACGGATCACTGCCAAAAGAGCCCCTAGAACCTTTGAAAAAATTCTGGGAGCCGTGGCTAGACCAAATGAAAGGGCCACAAACTGGAAATGTTTGTCCACAAAGGTAAATCTCAGGAATCTGTGATAGTTTGTGTGAATAGGAACATGAAGATATGCATCCTTTAGGTCTATGATTGTCATGAACTGACCCTCTTGTACTAAAGGAAGAATGGAGCATATAGTCTCAATCTTGAGAAACTTGTTTAGACACTTCAACTCTAGAATGGGACAAAAAGTTCCCTTTTTTTGGGAACCACAAATAGGTTGGAGTAGAACCCGAGACCCTGTTCCTGCACTGGCACTGGAACTATAACTCCCAGGGAGGAAAGATGTTGTATACATTTCAAGAATGCCTCTCTCTTTATCTGGTCTGCAGATAATCTTGAGAGATGGAATCTTCCTCTAGGAGGAAAAGTCTTGAATTCCAATTTGTAACCCTGGGATACTATAGTCCAGGGATCTGGGACATCTTGTATCCAGGCTTGCGAGAACTGGGAAAGTCTGACACCCACCTGATCCGATCCCGGATCGGGGACAAAACCTTTGTGCTGATTTGGAATCAGCTGCAGGTTTCTTTGATTGTTTCCCCTTGTTCCAAGACTGATTGGGTTTCCAAGAAGATTTGGATTGTTCCTGCTTGGAAGAAGAAGGGGAAGGCTTTCCTCTGAAGTTACGAAAGGAATGAAAATTAAACTGATGTCCTTTAGGGCTATTCTTCTTATCTTGAGATAATATCTGCCAAACCATGTCCAAACAAGGTTTTGCCCTTGTAAGGAATCACCAGAAGTTTGGCTTTAGAGGAAACGTCCGCAGACCAGGGTTTCAACCATAACGCCCTGTGGGCTAGGACAGCAAAAACTAGAAGTTTTAGCTCCTAGTCTTACAACCTGTAAAATGGTATCTGCAATAAAGGAATTGGCTAACTTAAGAGCTTTAATCCTATCTTGAATTTCATCCATGGAAGTCTCTACTTGAAGAGAATCAGACAATGCGTTGAACCAATAAGATGCCACACTAGTCACAGTGGCAAAACACACTGCAGGTTGCCATTGGAGACCTTGATGAACATATATCTTTTTCAAATAAGCCTTCAGCTTCTTGTCCATCAGATCCTTAAAAGAGCATCTATCCTCAATAGGAATAGTGGTTCTCTTAGCCAGAGTGGAAATGACCCCTTCAACAATGGGTACAGTATACCAAGGGTCTTTAATGCAGTCCTCGACAGGAAACATTTTCTTAAATATGGGAGACGGGGGAAAAAGACACCCCTGGTTTCTCCCATTCCTGTGAGATAATCTCCCTAGCACGGTCCGGCACAGGAAAAACCTCTGAAGTGGAAGGTTCATGAAAGAAACCATTAAGTTTTCTAGATTTCTTAGGAGTGACAACGACAGGGCTATCGGAATCATCTAAAGTAGCTAAAACCTCCTTTAACAATACACAAAGGTGTTCAAGCTTAAATCTGAAGAATACCACCTCAGTTTTATAAGAAGGAATTATACTGTCCAGATATGAGATTTTACCCTCAGAAAGTCCCGATGTATCTTCCTCATCCGACTTATGAGAAAGGGCAACTTGAGAAGCAGAACTGAGGACAGGCACCTTACTTTCTGAATTTCTAGATATCCTCTTGTGTTTTCCCTGTAATCTGGAAATGGCAGCTAATGCCGCAGATACCGCTGAAGATACCTGGGCAGCAATTACTGCTTTTAAATAAACTCCACTAGGAGTTATAGAGGAACTGCAGGGCACTGCATGTGACACCATTGAGGCTTGGGTTGTAGCAGGAGAAAGGCTCAAACATTTTACCTTTATTTTGCAAGGTTTTCTTGACAAATGAAGAACAAAATTGCATAGGAGCTGCAATTTGTGCATCTAAACATAATAAGCATGAATTCATGAGAGCAAGCCCTTGCTCCATATCAGACATGTTGTGAAACATTAAATAAACGTATATAGATAAGTTTCAAAGATTTTAATATATCAATTAAAATAAGCCAAGGAAAAAATACACTTTCAACGCAGATCAGGATTTCAACCATAACACCCTGCGGGCTAGGACGGCAAAAATAAAAGTTTTAGCTCCTAGTCTAACAACCTGTAAAATGGCATCTGCAATAAAGGAATTGGCCAATTTAAGAGCTTTAATCCTATCTTGAATTTCATCCAAGCAAGTTTCTACTTGAAGAGAATCAGACAAGGCTTCGAACCAATAAGATGCCGCACTAGTCACAGTGGCAAAACACACCACAGGTTGCCATTGGAGACCTTGATGAACATATATCTTTTTCAAATAAGCCTCGAGCTTCTTGTCCATCGGATCCTTAAAAGAGCAGCTTTCCTCAATAGGAATAGTGGTTCTCTTAGCCAGAATGGAAATGGCCCTTTCAACTTTGGGTACAGTATACCAAGGGTCTTTAATGGAGTCCTCGATAGAAAACATTTTCTTAAAAATGGGAGACGGGGAAAAATACACCCCTGGTATCTCCCATTCCCTAGCATGGTGCAGCACAGCAAAAACCTCTGAAGTGGAAGATTCATCAAAGAAACTATTAAGTTTACTACATTTCTTAGGAGTGCCAACGACAGGGTGTCAGGGTTTTTTCCCTGTTTTGTTTGCCATGTGCTGCTAGCAGCAATTTTACTCACCTCTCTTGCTGACTATGGTGCATTGTGGGGGATGCTGCTCATTTCCTGCACTTGCTTTTATGGCCAGACTGGTGTGCATAATCTGTGTGAGACAGGATGCAGTCTCAGAATTGTGATGTCATCACTTATTATTTAAAGGACCTCTGTTCAGTATGCTTTGCCTTTGCGTTGTCTCAGACCTGTTTGTGAGAGTTCCTGTGTATTACCTGGCTGTCTGGCGTCCTTCCTGGTTCTTGATCCCTGGCTTGTTCCTGACTCTGCTGTTTTCCTTGTTCCTGATTCCGGCTCGTCTGACTATTCGCTTTGGCTCCTGACTCAGCTCGTCTGACTACCAGCCCTGGTTTTGAATCCTGGCTTGTTATTTGGCTTGTGGACTTTTTATTATTTTTTTGTTATTAATAATGGTGTGATTATTTTTGCACTTCTCTTCTCAGTCTGATTCCTGGCATCCTGACATTACGCAAAGGCCACGAATCCTGATGGTGCTAATAATCGACCTTTACCTACCATCATTTCCAGGATGGATGAACAGGATCACCACTTGGATCAATTTGCACTAGCCCTGCAAACCCTGCTGACTCACACTGCACATTTGGACCAAAGTGTCCCACAAGTTATGGCTGCTCCTGTTTCCGCTGCTGCACCTAGTTCTACCAGGAGCATGTCCGGTTCTGCACCTCTACCTCAGCGATATGGAGGCGATCCTATTCAGTGCAGAGGGTTTTTGAACCAGGTGGGCATTTACTTTGAGATGTTACCTCAGGTGTTTCCCTCTGACAGAGCTAAGGTGGGATTTCTCATCTTGTTACTCTCTGACACAGCTCTTGCCTGGGCTAATCCCTTGTGGGAGACTAATAAAACTGTGATATCAAATTACCCTGAATTTGTGGCCTCCTTTCAAAGGGTATTTGATGTTCTGGCTCGCTCCTCCTCTGCTGCTAAATGACTCATGTCAATTCAGCAGGTACAAGATCTGTTGCTCAGTATGCTATTGAGTTCCATACGCTTGCCGCAGAGGTTGGTTGGAATAATGAAGCCCTAGTTGCTGCCTTCTTTATTGGGCTCTCTGATGCGATTAAAGATGAAATTGCTGCCAGAGATTTACCAGAGGATCTCGAGGCATTGGTGTCTTTTTTGATCAGACTCAGAGAGAGGCCCCGGAACCACTTAAGGAGAAACCTTTGGTCATGGTTGTCATTTCCTGGGTGGACTCCTCTATAGTCACCCAGGCTCTTGTTGACTCCAGTGCTGCAGGCTATTTCATTGACAGTGCTTTTGTATCAAAGCACTCTATTCCTGTTTTGCCTCGGTCCGTTCCGCTTGCTATTGAGGCCATTAATGGCAGGCCCCTTCAGCCCACACTCGTTACTCACAAAACTGCTCCATTGTCCATGGCTGTTGGGGCTCTCCATTTTGAAACCCTCCAGTTCCAGGTGATAAACTCTCCGCATTTTCTGGTTGTTCTGGGTTATCCCTGGCTCCAAAAGCACAATCCCAGTCTCGACTGGCGCAGGTCCAAAATTTTGTCGTGGTCCCCGCAATGTATTTCCACTTGTCTTCGGAAACCAGTTAAAGTCTTATGCACTTCTTTGGTATCTCAATTGCCAAAGGAGTACCGAGAGTTCCTAGACGTTTTTGACAAGGTGCGTGCCGGTACGTTGCCTCCTTACCGGTCTTATGATTGTGCCATAGACCTGCAACCTGGAGCCATTCCTCCTCAGGGCCGGGTTTACCCTCTGTCTGTTGCAGAGAACTGTGCTATGGAGGAGTAAGTTGCCGATGCTCTGTCACGGGGGATCATCCGCAAATCCTGCTCTCCTGCAGGGGCTGGCTTCTTCTTTGTGAAGAAAAAGGGTGGCGAGTTAAGACCATGTATCGATTATAGGGGTCTTAATCGTCTTATCATTAAGAATGCTTACCCTTTTCCGCTCATTATGGAAATCTTTGACTGCCTCAAGGGAGCTACGGTCTTTACTAAACTTGATTTGAGAGGAGCGTACAATCTCGTTAGGATCAAGGAGGGCCACGAATGGAAAACAGCGTTTAACAACAGGAGCGGGCATTATGAGTATCTTGTAATGTCCTTTGGCCTATGTAATGCTCCTGCTTCTTTCCAGGAATTTATTAATGATGTCCTATGAGATATGTTGTAACAGTGTGTTGTGGTGTACTTAGACAACATCCTCATACACTCACCCTCACTTGAGGCTCATCGTTCTGATGTTACACGGGTTCTTCAGAGACTACGTGAGAACGGCCTCTTTTGTAAAATCGAGAAATGTGAGTTCCATCAGACTCAAGTAACCTTCCTAGGTTATGTTATATCCGTTGCAGGGTTCTCCATGGATCCTGACAAGTTATCTGCAGTTCTGCAGTGGCCTCGCCCAGTTGGTCTTTCGGTCTATTCAGTTTTTTGGGGTTCGCCAATTACAATAGAAAGTTTATTAAAATCTTTTCTTCCTTGGTCAAACCTATCACAGACATGACCCGTAAAGAGAATGATCCACTCCATTGGTCACCTACTGCCATTAAGGCCTTTGATAGTCTTAAGACTGCCTTTGCTGCCGCTCCAGTTCTGACTCATCCTAACCCTGTCCTGCCTTTCATTCTTGAGGTCAATGCATCTGAGACTTGAGTAGGTGCCCTCTTGTCTCAACGTCCTACGCCTGACAGTTCCTTGCATTCGTGTGGTTTCTTCTCTAAGAAATTGTCTCCAGTGGAGTGTAATTATGAAATTGGCGACAGGGAATTACTGGCCATAATTTTGGCACTCAAGGAATGGAGGCATCTTCTCGAGGGTACTAGCGTGCCAGTGCTCATTCTTACTGACCACAAGAATTTAACTTATCTATCTGAAGCAAACGTTTGTCAACCCGACAGGCCAGATGGGCGCTATATTTGTCTCAGTTTAATTATGTGGTCTCCAACCTGCCTGGTAGTAAGAATGTAAGGGCTGATGCCCTCTCTCGACAATTTTTGCCTCTGTCCAAGGAGGAGTCTGTACCTACTCCTGTTATACCTTCTGACCATATTTTAGCTACCATACGTACTAAGTTGACTTCTCCCTTGGGGGAGGAGATCCTGGCTGCACAAACCAATGCACCTCCTGAGAAACCTAGTGGTAAGTGTTTTGTTCCTGAGAATATTCAAACTATACTTTTGCACACTATCCTAAAGCCGCAGGTCACCCAGGCAAGAATCAAATGATTTGGTCTGTCACTCGACAATTCTGGTGGCCAGATCTTCGTTCTGATGTTGCTGCGTATGTTGCCTCCTGCTCAGTTTGTGCACAGAATAAGACTCCTCAACGTCTTCCTGTGGGTCTTCTTCAACCTATTGCTAATGGTGAGCGTCCTTGGACACATCTTTCCATGGACTTCATTGTTGAGCTCCCTGTTTCCAATGGCAATACTGTTATCCTTATGGTGGTTGACCGTTTTTCTAAAATGTCACATTGCATTCCCTTGATGAAGTTGCCTACCACTCAGGAGCTTGCTTCAATTTTTGCCCGGGAGGTCTTCCGTTTACATGGGTTACCCAAGGAGATAGTGTCGGACCGGGGTAGCCAGTTTGTCTCCAGATTTTGGCGTTCCTTTTGTGCTCAAATGGGGATCCAGCTTTCCTTCTCCTCGGCATATCACCCTCAATCCAATGGGGCTGCGGAATGGTCTAATCAAGCTCTGGAACAGTTCCTCCGTTGCTATGTCTCAGATCACCACAATAATTGGTCTGAACTGTTACCTTGGGCAGAGTTTGCTCGTAATAGTGCTATTAATGCTTCCTCCAAGTTATCCCCGTTCATGGCGAATTATGGGTTTCAACCATCCTTGTTGCCTGATTCATTCATGTCTCAGGGTATTCTGGCTTTGGAGGAGCATCAACGGCAACTCTGTTCCACGTGGGTGCAGATTCAGGATTGCCTTCATCGTTTTATGCAGCGCCAAAAGTTCCAGGCTGATCGTAGGCGTCTGACCGTGCCTTCCTACCAGGTTGGTGAGAGAGTTTGGCTGTCTTCCCGCAACTTGAACCTTCGTGTGCCTTCCAATAAACTGGCTCCCCGTTATGTTGGTCCTTTTTGAATACTCTGACGGGTCAATCCTGTGGCCTACGCTCTTGACCTTCCTCCTGCAATGCGCATCTCCAATGTTTTTCATGTCTCCCTCTTGAAACCATTGGCTTGTAATCGGTTTACAACTGTGTTGCCTTGTCCCCATCCTATCTTTGTTGACAACCATGAGGAGTATGAGGTCAGCAGCATTATTGACTCTCGTATGTCCAGGGGCCGTGTACAGTATTTGGTTCACTGGAGGGGCTATGGTCCAGAGGAGCATTCTTGGGTTCCCTCCTCTGATGTTCATGCTCCCGCCATCCTCCGTGCCTTCCATGCCCATTTCCCCAATAAGCCTTTTGTCCTCCCGCAGGGGAGGGGTCGTTGATGGGAGGGTACTGTCAGGGTTTTTTCCCTGTTTTATTTGCCATGTACTGCTGGCAGCCATTTTACTCACCTCTTTTGCTTACTATGGTGCATTGTGGGGATGCTGCTCATTTCCTGCACTTCCTTTTATGGCCAGACTGGTGTGCATCATCTGTGTGAGACAGGATGCAGTCTCAGAATTGTTATGTCTTTGCGTTGTCTCAGACCTGTTTGTGAGAGTTCCTGTGTATTACCTGGCTGTCTGATGTCCTTCCTGGTTTCTGATCCCTGGCTTGTTCCTGACTCTGCTGTTTTCCTTGTTCCTGATTCCGGCTCGTCTGACTATTCGCTTTGGCTCCTGACTCGGCTTGTCTGACTACCAGCTCTGGTTTTGACTCCTGGCTTGTTATTTGACTTGTGGTCTTTTTATTATTTTTTTGTTATTAATAAAGGTGTGATTATTTTTGCACTTCTCGTCTCAGTCTGATTTCTGGCACCCTGACACAGGGGTATCAGGGTCATCTAAAGTAGCTAAAACCTCTTTTAACAATACACAAAGGTGTTCAAGCTTAAATCTGAAGGATACCACCTTAGTTTTAGAAGAAGGAATTATACTATCCAAATCTGAGATTTCACCCTCATAAAGTCCTGATGAATCTTCCTCATCAGACTTATGGGACCCGCTTGGGAAGCAAAACTGAGGACAGGCACCTTACTTTCTGAATTTCTAGATTTCCTCTTGTGTTTTCCCTGTAATCTGGGAATGGAAGCTAATGCCGCAGATACCGCTGAAGATACGTGGGCAGCAATTTCTGCTTTTAAATAAACTCCACTATGAGTTATAGAGGAACCGCAGGGCACTGCATGTGATGTTATTGAGGCTTGGGACGTAGCAGGAGAAAGCTGAGGTATTATTTTAACAGCATCATCCTGAGAGACATTAGGCTCAAAAATGTTACTTTTATTTTGCAAGGTTTTCTTTACACATGAAGAACAAAATTGCAATTTGTGCATCTAAACATAATAAGCATGAATTCATGACAGCAGGCTCTTGCTTCATATCAGACATGTTGTGAAACAGTAAATAAACTTGTACAGATAGGTTTCAATCGGCTAGTTTACGAGTTGTGCGTTAGTTTTAAAAAGCAGCGTTAAGAGGTCCTAACGCTGCTTTTTAACGCCCACTGGTATTACGAATCTTGCAGGTACAGGTTTACCGTTCACTTTTTTGGCCAGACTTGGAAATACCGCAAATCCACTTACGTAAATTGCGTATCCTCTTTTTTTCAATGGGACTTGCATAGCGCCGGTATTACGAGTCTGACAAAAAGTGAGCGGTAGACCCCATCCTGTCAAGACTGGTACCGCATTTTAACGTCAGTAGTTAAGAGTTTTACACTACAACGCCGTAGGATAAAACTCTTAACTAAAGTGCTAAAAAGTACTCTAACACCCGTAAACTACCTATTAACCCCTAAACCGAGGCCCTACCGCATCGCAAACACTAAAATTAAATTTGTAACCCCTAATCTGCTGAACCGGACATCGCCGCCACTATAATAAACATATTAACCCCTAAACCGCTGCCCTCCCGCCTTGCAAACATTAGTTAAATATTATTAACCCCTAACATCGCCGCCACCTACCTACATTTATTAACCCCTAATCTGCTGTCCCCAACGTCGCCGCCATTATACTAAATGTATTAACCCCTAAACCTAAGTCTAACCCTAACACCACCTAACTTAAATATAATTAAAATAAATCTAAATAGTGGGGCGGAGCTAGCCGTTTAACAGGAGAGACGTGTCCTAAAGGAGCTCTCTCTTATCTATATATTTTAGGCACAAATAAGTCACTTATACCACATAAAAGTTAATATATCTTACATCAGATCTCCTGCTAGACTGAATTCTGTGGGTAGACGAGGAGGACTGAGGCTTTTTTTGCATCAAGCGGAGGAAAACTTGGTGCGCTCTTTACAAGCTCCTCTCAGACACCGGGGAGAGGTCTCAAAGCCGCCGGAGGTAACAGTCAACAACCTCACACTTATAACCACTGCCAAATCCCGGGCTGAACACTAACTGCCTCCTAGATCGCATACTACTGCTGCCCGGAGGGTCGGGCTCCGCTCCGGAGCAGCAGCTCAACACCGCTTATGAGCCTGTGATTAGGAAGCTGCTTAGAGCTATTGACTTGTTAAATTTACCCTGCTGTGGGTCCTACCTACATACCCAAGAGGTGAGTGGCGTCGGAGATCACCCCAATCATAGCCAGGTCCTAGCCAGGACGTGTGGTG
This sequence comes from Bombina bombina, assembly GCF_027579735.1. NCBI lineage: Eukaryota > Metazoa > Chordata > Amphibia > Anura > Bombinatoridae > Bombina > Bombina bombina. The sequence goes on from NC_069502.1 coordinate 959,113,541, forward strand.
GCCCTAGAAGAGTATTGTGAGCGGTGCTGCACCATTAATCTTCTGGCGCAAATCTTCGCCATCTTTCGGCCTAGAAATCTGCAGCGCTTCTATACCCCCAGCGGAGTGGACAAGATCCGACCACCATCAAGCTCTTAAAAAAAGAGAGGTAAGAATTTACAACGGTGAATTGCACCACATCCTACCCTCTCTGATACTGATATGAGGCAAAATGATATAGGAGTAAAGAACAACGCAGCCACTAGCCTGCTTTCATCAAAACCTATTCAAGTCTTATTGATCCCTGTTCTCACTGCCTAACCAGCCGGATGCAAATTTGAGACACTTACTGTCCAGGATTAAACTCTCTCACTCGACCCTGTACATCTGGGGCTAAGTTCTGTCATATTTTTTTACATACCCAAGGGTCAAAATTTACATATGATTGACAGCTTGCAAACACATAACGTATATTAAAAGGCTCCTTCACTAAATAAACTTTTTGACACCTAGTGCTTCTCCTAGAGGACTGAAAATTAATGCTTCTGCTTGGAGTTATACAAGTAACATAGGGTTTACTGAGATATCTTGCAAAGTATGTCAACTCTAAATAAAAGGCACAACTTCTCAGAGATAACAGAGTCCATAAATTAATAGCAATATAGGTGCAGATCATTCTACTGAGTATTTTTAAACTCGCAACTGCATACACCTGTACAATAAAAGTGGAACCTCAGTCTACTAAACCTTATCATAAAGGAGACTAGTAGAGATTAGTGCCCTCTTACAGAGACATTGCTGAAGTTACCCACTTTAAGAATCTCATACACGGATGGGGGATTGAGAAACCTGTAGTACAAAAATCCCAGAGGTAACAGTGACCACATATTGTAACCAACATAGCTGCAGAGTATATCTTTGAATATTGTTGCACTGACATCTGCATTTTTCTGCACACCAGCAAGTGAACCTTTGATTGCTGAACGTTGAGAACTTTTGAGGCAGTATACTAACTTTGAAAAAGCTCCATCTGTCATTTTGCAGGATATACTTGCACATAGTACGCTCTACTCCTCATTTTCCTACTGTCCTCTGTGTCAGTAGGTCATATCCCTTGCTCCTTTTCCCCTGATCGTCCTGTGAGGACAACCTCCCAGAGGAGTAGCGTACTAGTAGAATCCTTCATTACTTCTAATAAAGTCTACTCTCTGTACTCCTGTTCTTTGCCGTGGGGTTTGTCTTGGAGGGATGGAGTAAAATATAGAGTCTGGAGCTTGGAGATAACACCAATTCTAAAATAACATAAAAGACAATACATCAAGGAATCTTCTTAGTGCTTCCCTACTTATTTAGAAATCTGCATAAAGGAATAATGTCACATTCTAACAGGAAAAAAATCTCAGTAAACACAACGATGGTCCAAAGAGGATGGTCGCAGACCATTTTCACAGTAAATTCCTGCAGGAGAGAGACATTTCAGACGATGACTCTAGAGGCTCCCCAACTGGACAAAGAGATGAGGGGTACACTCCCTAGTTACAAATCCTACTTACAATCCAGAAGATACCTCCCTCAAAGAACTGATTAACTCCCTTTCTGCCAAGATGGACTCACATTATTCTTCACTGAAACAAGAGATTAGAACTTCAGTTGCTGACCTCAAAAGAGACATTTCAGCACTTGGCGAAAGGACGGATAATCTCGAACATAAGCATGAGGATTTAGCAACAGACCATTCTAATCTTCTTGCTTACTCTCAGACACTTGCTGAGATTATCTCAGACCTTGAAGTAAAACTAGCAGACCTTGAAGATAGGTCAAGACGCAATAATGTACGTCTTAAGGGTATCCCTGAAAGTGTTTCTACTGCTGACCTCCCTAAATATCTTGAAGAGCTATTTGTTGTACTAGACAACTCCCCACAAGACTCTGAGACGAAAATTGATAGAGCTCATAGAGCCGTAAGACCTAGAAACTCCAATCAAGCGCAACCTAGGGATGTTATTTTAAGACTACACCACTATACCTTCAAAGAGAAAATTCTGAAAGCTGCCTTTATAAATAAAGACTTGCCAGATCCTTACAAAGAAATACAATTTTTTCCAGACCTGTCAACTCATACCCTATCTAAAAGAACGTCCTTTCAACCAATAACCCAATGTCTTCGCAAGCATTCAATTAAATATAGATGGGGGTTCCCAGTCAAGTTATTTTTTCAACATGAGGGACTTTCCTATACTATTTCCAACTTAAAACAAGGAATGGAGACTCTCAACAAATTAAACCTTTTGCAAAATCCTCAAAGGAACTCACCACGCTTCAAGATCCTCTACCTACTCAAGGAGAATCTCTTGCTCCTGCCTCCACCTCCCTTTGGATGGATGCTTCTGAGTGGATACCAAAGCCAAGGCGGTCATCTCCTGCATCTAAGAGACAGAACATTACCCAGCAGAACACTTAAGGGAAGATTCGAAAACATAGCATTGCAGTATTTATGCTGTCTGCTCTACATGCTCATTAAATGAAAAGAGCATATACAATGTTTTGACTCATATATCTGTTGTTCTGCAGGACTTTGAATTCTCTTTCCTCCCATACAGGTTAAGAACACAGTTTGTGGACTATTTACATATCATTGACAGGTTCTCTAGTTGATTTTGAATATTCTACATTTTAGATTAATTAAGCTAATATTATCTCTGTCATTTGAAATTTCAAATTTTCTTACTTGTTAGTCTGTATGTTTTCTATTGTATTCCCAATTTTAAAATAGGTGTTGAGAACTATAGGTAGGAATATTTATCAGTTTTGAAAAACATAGTTTTGCAGTACTTATGCTATCTGCCCAACATACTCATTTAAATGCAAAGTGTACATACAATGTTTGGACCCTCACACTCTGAGTTATGTCTGACTTTGTATGCTTTCTCTAATTTTTTTCCTCCCTTACAGGTTAAAACATAGCCTGTGGACTAAATATATATATATATCATTAGCAGGTTCTCTAGTAGATGTCTGTTTTTGAATGTTCTAAATCTCAGGTTGATTATGCAAATACTATCTCTGTCAGTTAGAGTTTGAAAACCTTAAAGTCAAGCCAGCCTTATTGATAACTAAACATTTCTGTTACAGATCTTCATGAGATAAGGTATGGAACAGTTTAATTACGGTTTTACTTTTGTTATATAATTAAGTTTTGGGGACACCCCTGTCCTCTGGTTACTGATTTCTAAGTTATAGTTGTTTATATATTTGCCTATATTTTTTATATTTATATTTACTGGCTGCCCCCCCCCCCCCCCCTAGTCGGCAACCAATGCTTTATCATTATAGTTCATCTCTCTAATATTTGTCATATTAGATCCCCTTACTCATAGCGGTGCTTACCCGCTGAATATCCCCTTGTACCCCCCAAATTACTGATTACTTTATCCTAATCTTACTAATATCTTGAATTTGCAGATTTGAGATACCAGACCTTGCCAATATCGTTAGAATCTAATATTTATTTTTTATTTCCTAGCTTAACACTAATAACCTGCAGGTAGGCTAGACATACTCCAAGTGCCTCACTCCTTCTCCTTCTTATTTGTATTCCTCTCACCTACAACACCTTCTTCCCACCCCTCTCTCCCCCATCTCTTTTTTTTTTTTCCCTTACCCTTTTTCTTCTCATCTCTTTCTTTCTCCCTCTTCCCCTGTAATGGAACTGTGTGTGATGACTCATAATGGGAAATATTGGTATCCTACAGCGCTGCGTTTGGTGACCTCTTGCTCCTGTCTATAATGGGTCCCCCAAGTGCCCACTTTGTTAGTAGAATATGAAAGAATAAATAGATAGGAGCGCCAAAGATATAAAGGCTGGGTCTAATGTAATTGATAATTATAATTCTGATGCTAGACCCTGAGTTAGGATAGCATATATTGGATGTTTAGAAAAAATTCTTATGTAAAATCATGTATTATAAGGATGGACTTAGAAATTGGGTATAATGTATTTGACAAAGGATATTTATTTATTTGTAATAAATATCCTTTGTCAAATACATTATACCCAATTTCTAAGTCCATCCTTATAATACATGATTTTACATAAGAATTTTTTCTAAACATCCAATATATGCTATCCTAACTCAGGGTCTAGCATCAGAATTATAATTATCAATTACATTAGACCCAGCCTTTATATCTTTGGCGCTCCTATCTATTTATTCTTTCATGATGACTCATAATGTTCAGGGCCTCAATTCCCCGACCAAAAGAAGCCTCCTAATTTCAAAAATTAGACGTTCTAAAGCTAATGTGGTCTTTTTGCAGGAGACCCACTGGGTCAGATCTCCGGGTATCCCCTTTTCCTTTAAACAGTTCTCCACCAAATTAGAGGCCTCATTTTCAACCAAATCCAGAGGAGTCGCCATCCTTTTTAAAGATGTTTTAAATGTAGAAATCATTCATGTTGAGATAGATCCATAAGCTAGGTTTATCATATCCATATGTAAAATAAACGAGAGTAAATACACATTAGTAAATCTATACGCCCCGAATACTAAACAGATACCCTTCCTAAAACATATCCTCAAGATTGTTGCTACGATTAAGCAGGGAATACTAATAGTAGGGGGGACTTTAATCTTGTATGGGACCCCCTTGTAGATAAAAAAGGAATTTCAAAATCCGCTCCTGACCGTTCCACTAACTCTTTAGCTAGTGTTTTTAGAAACTTAATGTCCCAGTATGGTTTATACGATGTATGGAGAGCATTACATACCTCAGACAGGGATTTTACATTTTATTCTGGTGCCCATAGAGTGTTCTCAAGAATTGATTATATATTCACTGAAGCTTGTACTCTTAACGAAATTCACTGTTCCAAAATAGAGGTGGTCCCTTGGTCTGACCATGACCGTGTTCTCATCTCTTTTTCCACGCCCTTGGCGCCTCCCACTAAAAAATGGAGATATGACGAATGGATTCTGGCGAATCCCTGTACTTTACAAGATCTTAAAAAAGATCTTCAAGAGTTTATACAAATTAATGAAAAAGAACAAACAGATGTGCAATATATTTGAGCCTCCCTCAAGGCTTACCTTAGAGGATCCCTAATAAACAAATTTTCAATTTAAAAAAAAAAAAAGGGTAGATCGCTTGCTGATTTAACATGCGAATTTAGACATCAGTCAGCTCTTCTGAAATCAAACCCAACCTTACAAGGCGCAAAGCAATTGGAGCTTATTAAAAAGGAACTAAATAAGTTAGAACTAGCCAAAGTTCAAAAAACTCTAAACAAAGTCAAACAAACTTTCTATTACCACAGTAATAAGGCCAACGCTTTGCTAGCCTCCAAACTCAGATTTTGGCAAGCGCAGCTCACTATACCATCTATTACGTATGAAAGTAGAGTAGTAGTCTCCCCTAAGGAGATTGGAGAATCTTTTCAAACCTTCTCTACACCAAGCTTTATAACCTAGCCAATGAGAATTCTGATGATACTTTCTCTGTTGAGGAAGTACGCAATCTTTTAAGTTCCCTGAAAGTTCCTGAGATAGCTGAGGACGCTACAATTTTATTACGTTCCCCAATTTCTATGAAAGAACTAAAAACAGCTATTGCCCAACTTAAAAGCAATAAAGCACCATGTCCTGATGGATACACAGGGCAATTTTACAAAACATTTAGCGATGTTATAGGCCCATCGCTATTAAAAACTTTTAACTCCTTTATGTCCACTGGCTCCTGCCTCAGATAATTCTTAGAAGCAGATATTATCACCTTACTGAAACCAGATAAGGACCCCCATTTGTGCCAAAACTACAGGCCGATCTCTTTAATAAATTCTGACATTAAATTATACTCCAAAATTCTTGCCAATAGGCTTGCAATAGTCTTAAAGGGACAGTATACACTCATTTTCATATAACTGCATGTAATAGACACTACTATAAAGAATGAGATTCACAGATACTGATATAAAAATCCAGTATAAAAATGTTTAAAAACTTACTTAGAACCTCTTAGTTTGGCTCTGTTGAAAAGGCAGCTGGAAAGCCCACTGCAAGTGGGAAATAAGACACTCCCCCCCTCCCCCTTCTTTTGCATATGAAAAGACCCTTTACACAAACAGCAGCAAGCTGGAGAAGGTAGCTTACAGTATTCACATAAAACTTTGGGGCTTGGTTAGGAGTCTGAAAATCAGAGCAATGTTATTTAAAAATAAGCAAAACTATACATTTAAAAAAAACAAAAACTTTATGGGCTATATAATTAGATCATCTACAAAACATTTATGCAAAGAAAAAATGAGTGTATAATGTCCCTTTAAGTAAACACATACATCCTGACCAAGTCTGGTTTTGTCCCGGGCAGAGAAGGCCCAGACAACACTCGTAGGGTCTTCACCATATTATATGAGGCTAGGAAAAGGAAGGTCCCCCTCCTGGCCCTGTCTTTGGATGCTGAGAAGGCGTTTGACAGGGTCAGGTGGGATTACCTTTGGTGTACTATGGAGGCATTTAATATACCTTCTCAATTCATTAGGGCAACGAAGGCCTTATACTCAGCTCCTTCAGCGAAGGTTAGTGGAGTGGGCTTTCAATCTGCTTCATTCGACATTCTAAATGGCACCAGGCAAGGGTGTCCTCTGTCCCTGATGCTATTTGCCTTGGCCATCGAACCTTTAGCTCAGTTAATCAGATTAGATCCAGATATTTCGGGAATTAATTTTGGGGAGTCAACCCACAAAATTGCTTTATTTGCAGATGATGTAACACTTTTGCTCCCATCTCCAATTACTTCTGTGCCAGCAGTCTTTAAATGTTTCGACTTATTTTCTAAGTGCAGTTTTTACAAACTAAACTATACAAAGACTGAAGTTCTACACATAAATATCCCGGATCTAGATTTGAAATTTCTGCAAAGGAAATATAATTTTCAATGGTCCTCCTCCTCCATTAAACACCTAGGTATCCATTTGAGCCCAGATCCTGACACAATAATCTTAAGAAATTTTTCCGATCGTGTACCAGAGTTTAAGAAAATGCTCGAGAGCTGGGAATTTAGAGAATTTTCGTGGACAGGAAGAATTGCTGCAGTCAAAATGGCGCTCCTTCCTAAACTTACGTATCATTTTAGATGTATAACTTTGACAGTTCCAAGGCCCATTCTAAATAAATTCCAGAGCATAATATCAAAATACGTTTGGAAGGGTGGGAGACCTAGGATTGCCACTGCAATGATTCAACAATCCATTAACCGTGGTGGGTTGGCCTACCCAAGCGTCCTGACTTATCATGATGCTGCACGTTTGGCTCACCTTATGGGATGGAGCCTAAAAGATGCTAAAATAAGGTGGTATGAGGTTGAACAATCTTTCCTCCCTAATGGTATACTCCTTTCTGATCTCCCTTGGATCCCTATGCATGTCCGTAAAGCCTTAAAAATTGATCACCCACTCCTTCTGAACGCTCTGTGGCACTGGGATTCTAAAACAAATATAGAGACTATTGCCCCTCACCCTTCTCCCCTCTACAAAATTCGTAATATATTGGTCTCAATGTACAAAACACATGTAGGAAATTGGTCAGATGCTGCTAATGAACCTATATCATCGTTATATAACAATAAATCTCTCCTATCATTTGAAGAGGTTAAAGCTAAGCTTTCCATACCTCCCTCTCTGGGCTTCGAATTCATTAGACTAGCTAGCATCCTCAAAGCTTGGGGACTCTCAGGTCAACCTACAAGATCTTTTAACAGGTGGGAACAAAGATGGGATCTAGGCAAGCCGCTCAAAGGTTCTCTCTCTTTTCACTATAACTTAATGATTGCGCCTCTGCAACCTGTTAAACATAGCCAATATAAAGCATGGGAAAGGGAACTCATGACTAATACTGAGACATCGCTTAGCGAACTAACTATATAGGATTTTTTCTACCTTAATTCCAATTGGCTTATAGAATTCTATCAGCCAATCGGAATTGAAGGGACGCCATCTTGGATGACGTAATTTAAAGGAACCTTCATTCAGTCTTAGCCGTCGGATGAAGAGGATGCTCCGTGTCGGATGTCTTGAAGATGGACCCGCTCCGCGCCAGATGGATGAAGATAGAAGATGCCGGATGAATGAAGACTTCTGCCCGTCTGGAGGACCACTTGCCCGGCTTGGATGAAGACTTCTCCCGGCTTCGTTGAGGACTTCAGCTTGGTTGGATGAAGACTTCTCCCGGTAAGGTGATCTTCAAGGGGTTAGTGTTAGGTTTTTTAAGGGGGTATTGGGTGGGTTTTAGAGTAGGGTTTGTGTGGGTGGTGGGTTTTAATGTTGGGGGGGATTTGTAATTTTTTTTACAGGTAAAAGAGCTGATTACTTTGGGGCAATTCCCCACAAAAGGCCCTTTTAAGGGCTATTTGTAATTTAGTGTAGGGTAGGGCTTTTTTATTTTGGGGGGGCTTTTTTATTTTCTTAGGGAAATTAGATTAGGTGTAATTAGTTTGTTTATTATTGTCTGTAATTTAGTGTTTGTTTTTTTGTACTTTAGATAATTTTATTTAATTGTATTTAATTTAGGGAAATAATTTAATTATAGTGTAGTGTTAGGTGTAATTGTAACTTAGGTTAGGTTTTATTTTACAGGTAACTTTGTATTTATTTTAGCTAGGTAGTTATTAAATAGTTAATAACTATTTAATAACTATTCTACCTAGTTAAAATAAATACAAACTTGCCTGTAAAATAAAAATAAATCCTAAGCTAGCTACAATGTAACTATTAGTTATATTGTAGCTATCTTAGGGTTTATTTTATAGGTAAGTATTTAGTTTTAAATAGGAATTATTTAGTTAATGATAGGAATTTTTATTTAGATTTATTTTAATTATATTTAAACTAGGGGGTGTTAGGGTTAGACTTAGGTTTAGGGGTTAATACATTTAGTATAGTGGCGGCGACATTGGGACAGCAGATTAGGGGTTAATAAATATAGGTAGGTGGCGGTGATGTTAGGGACGGCAGATTAGGGGTTAATAATATTTAACTAATGTTTGCGAGGCAGGAGTGCAGCGGTTTAGGGGTTAAAATGTTTATTATAGTGGCGGCGACATTGGGGGCGGCAGATTAGGGGTTAATAAGTGTAGGTAGGTGGCGGCGACATTGGGGGCGGCAGAGTAGGGGTTAATAAATATAATGTAGGGTTCGGCGATGTTGGGGGCAGCAGATTATGGGTTCATAATTATAATGTAGGTGTCGGCGATGTCGGGGCGGCAAATTAGGGGGTTAATAAGTGTAAGATTAGGGGTGTTTAGACTCGGGGTTCATGTTAGGTGTAGACATAAAATGTATTTCCTCATAGGAATCAATGGGGCTGCGTTAAGGAGCTTTACGCTGCTTTTTTGCAGGTGTTAGACTTTTTTTCAGCCGGCTCTCCCCGTTGATTCCTATGGGGAAATCGTGCACAAGCACGTTACACCAGCTCACCGCTAATGTAAGCAGCGCTGGTATTGGAGTGCGGTAAGGAGCAAAATTTTGCTCACACTCACTTCTTGTCTGGTTTGTAAAAACCCGTAATACCAGCGCTGTCTGTAAGTGAGCGGTGAGCATAAACTGCCCGTTAGCACCGTATAGCCTCTAACGCAAAACTCGTAATCTAGCCGATCGATTTTAATATTCAATCAAAATAAGCCAACACTTTAAATTTTATCCCAAATTAAGATCGATCCCCAGCTAACATTATGTGAGAGAAGTTAAGAAAAAACATTAAATAAACATCAAATAAACTTCTAAAATACCCCTCAGGCAACCCCACACCTCAATTACTGAGGTGCCTTACTGCTACCAATTAAGACAGGATCACCCAGAAATGGAGAAAAACAACTTTTTCCTCAGAAACGTTAGGAAGTAAAGCCGGTCATGTGACCACAACTGCTGAGCTCAAATTACTGCTGCGACACAGAGAGGCAATAAAAATAGCTTCCTGGTACACTGAGTACGAGAAATATTCGTTTTTTCAAACTGGACAGTTTAAAATGTTGCATTGATTTATTTAAAGCAAAGGGGAAATAAATAAGCTGCCAAAATAGCAGCCTTACTTTCAGTTTAAACTTGTATTGTTTTATCAAGTAAATATGTGTCAGAAAATAAAGCCTAATAAAAACATTTACCCTTTCTTTTTAAAGAGTTTAAATGTTAGTCTCACACATGCTACAGTGCCTGCTTCATGCCCCAGTGTAACCCATACAACAGGATTATCTATGTCCCAATAAAAAAGCAGTGTCTTTTAATTTGTTAAGTGCATGGTCTCCCCAACTGGAAGAAAAAGCACTTACCTGCTCTGCTGTCCGGCATGTAGACAGTTACAAGGTATGAGAAGACACATTTCCTCACAGAGACCTTTGAAAAAGAAAGAACAGAGTAGCCAACTCTGGCTTTCTAAACTAGGGCAGCAATTGTTAGGAAAACTCAGTAAATACCTCTTTACAAGTTCCTAACTACTTTAAAGCCACCACTACCCGACTGCAAGGAATGACGTGGAATACGGCTATACCCCAAAACTTGCTTGTAGATGAAACAAGCATAGTGAGGCTAATGTTATGCTACTAGTCTTTTCATTTATTAAAGGATTGTGCAATCTTAGCCAAGACAGCCTCAAAATCAATGGAAATTGCAATAGGGAGACTTCAACATTTTACTGTAAAGTGTATGTCTAGAGACCAGAAACTGGCACAGTCTTTTGGATAAGAGGAACACACTTTTGCGGAGATTACAAGTTGCGCGCTGACTACAGCGTGCGCGCGATATGTTTTTTCTTTAGACTCCCTCAAGCATCTTCAGTCTCTCTAGCCTCACCAGTCCTTATGTTATTAAATATTATTTTATAAAATACGGACTGGTGAAGTTAGAAAGGCTAAAGACGCTCGAGGGAGCCTAAAGAAAAAACATATTGCGTGCTGCAGTCAGGGCATGACTTGTAATCTAGCCGTTTATAGGGCTGCCATCTGCAACCAATAACTGAATCAAAGTGGTCTTTGCTTGCAATGCAATATCAATGTTGCTTGCCAGAGTAGAATCCATGAAACATCCTCTAGCAATGGAGTTAATAATTTCATAAATTCTAATCATTAAGTATTTAGGAGCACTGATGCTGAATGTTTATTACCTTCCTTAGAAGTTCTCGTGCCTTATTGGGCAATTACATCAAATTAAAAACAAAGATTCAAATTTCTGTGTTTAACAAGTTCTGATGCAGAGATGGGTCCCTCAATTGCTCTTATCTGGATTAGTTCTTCTTGCGACAATAGCTTGAAAGTAGAAGTAAATGTAGATACAATATACTTGGTATGAGGCAGAAGCCTGTGAAGCAAGTTTCTTGTCTCTAATGAAGTCTCCTTTCAATTTGAATGACTAAAGAAATCATGCTCTCTAGATCAGTAGGTGGGTCCAAAAGAGCCAGTTCATACTTCAGTTGTTCAGAGAGACCAAAACGCAACTGTTCTAGGAGGGCTGGAGCATTCTAATTTGTATCACTGGCAATGTGGTGAAAATCACAAACATAGTCCACAACAGGCCTTCTCCCTTGCTGTAAAACTCTCAAAGCAGTTTGGTTATAAGAAATATGATGGGGATTGTCATACAATGGGGCCTAGTTATCAACGTGTCAACTTTTCTGCCTTCGCCGGCCCAATACGCCCGCCTAAGCTCGCCTACCATCGCCGCCGCGGACCTGAAAAAATTTGCCTAAGTTATCAATAAATCTGTCAAAAAGCCGCGCACCAAGTACGGGGCGATGAGCAGCGGACTGTGATAGTTATCACTCATCCAATCTCGCTGCTGTTCGGCTTTTTTACAGCTTTATTGCTAGCCTGTCACTAAGCACCCACACTAACTACACTGTTCTACCCCCTATACCGGCGCTCCCAGAGCCCCCCGCAACTCAATAAAGTTATTAACCCCTAAACCGCCGCTCCTAGACCCCGCTGCAACTCTTATAAATGTATTAACCCCTAAACCGCCGCTCCTAGACCCCGCGGCAACTCTTATAAATGTATTAACCCCTAAACCGCCGCTCCTGGACACCGCCGCAACCTACATTATACCTAGTAACCCCTATCCTGCCCCCCCTATACCGCCGCCCTCTATAATAAAGTTATTAACCCCTATCCTGCTGATCCCGCACCTCGCCGCAACTAAATAAATAGTTTAACCCCTAAACCGCCGCTCCCGGACCCTGCCGCAACCTATATTAAATTTATTAACCCCTAATCTGCCCCCCTACACCGTCGCCACCTATAATACATTTATTAACCCCTATCCTGCCCCCCATAACACTGCCGCCACTGTAATACATTTATTAACCCCTAAACCTAAGTCTAACACTAACCCTAACACCCCCCTAACTTAAATATTAATTAAATAAATCTAAATAATATTTCTATTATTAATTAAATTAATCCTATTTAAAACTAAATACTTACCTTTAAAATAAACCATAATATAGCTACAATATAAATAATAATTATATTGTAGCTATCTTAGGATTTATATTTATTTTACAGGCAAATTTCAATTTATTTTAACTAGGTACAATAGCTATTAAATAGTTATTAACTATTTAATAGCTACCTAGCTAAAATAAAGATAAAATTACCTGTAAAATAAAAACTAACCTAAGTTACAATTACACCTAACACTACACTATACTTAAATAAATTATTCCTATTTAAAACTAAATACTTACCTGTAAAAGAAACCCTAAGATAGCTACAATGTAATTAATAATTACATTGTAGCTATTTTAGGATTTATATTTATTTTACAGGTAACTTGGTATTTATTTTAGCTAGTTAGAATAGTTATTAAATAGTTATTAACTATTTAATAACTACCTAGCTAAAAGAAATACAAAATTACCTGTAAAATAAATCCTAACCTAAGTTACAATTAAACCTAACACTACACTATCATTAAATTAATTAAATACAAATAACTACAATTAAATACAATTACATAAACTAACTAAAGTACAAAAAATAAAAAAAGCTAAGTTACAAAAAATAAAAAAAAATAGGTTACAAACATTTAAAAAATATTACAACAATTTTAAGCTAATTACACCTAATCTAAGCCCCCTAATAAAATAACAAAGCCCCCCAAAATAAAAAAATGCCCTACCCTATTATATATTAAAAAAGTTCAAAGCTCTTTTATCTTACCAGCCCTTAAAAGGGCCTTTTGTGGGGCATGCCCCAAAGAAAACTGCTCTTTTGCCTGTAAAAGAAAAATGCAACCCCCCCAACATTAAAACCCACCACCCACATACCCCTAATCTAACCCAAACCCCCCTTAAAATAACCTAACACTAATCCCCTGAAGGTCATCCTACCTTTAGTCGTCTTCACTCAGCCGAGCCACCGATGGAACTGAAGAGGAGATCCGGAGCGGCAGAAGTGATCCTCCAAGGGGCGCTGAAGAAATCTTCCTTCCGATGAAGTGATCCTCCAGTCGGCGCTGAAGAAGTCTTCCATCCGGGCGATGTCATCTTCCAAGCGGCGCTGAAGAAGTCTTCTATCCGGGCGATGTCATCTTCCAAGCTGGGTCTTCAATCTTCAATCTTCATCCCGCCGACACGGAACATCCTTCTTTCCCGACGGACTACCGACGAATGAAGGCTCCTTTAAGGGACGTCATCCAAGATGGCATCCATTCAATTCCGATTGGCTGATAGGATTCTATCAGCCAATCAGAATTAAGTTAGGAAAAATCTGATTGGCTGATTGAATCAGCCAATCAGATTGAAGTTCAATCCGATTGGCTGATCCAATCAGCCAATCAGATTGAGCTTGCATTCTATTGGCTGTTCCGATCATTCATTTTACCTGTTGGAATGTATTAAATTGTTCACAAATAACTAATTTACCTTTTTGTCATTTGAAACAGCTACTTCCTCTTCACATCTCCACCCTACACATTTCAATACTTCAGTAATGGCTACAGGAAAACTATGTAAACAAATAATAATGCATGATAAAAAGTGACAATTTATTTGTTAAAAACAATGTAACAGACTAATAGATCACTTAGGGTATGCAGCAGATAAAAGCAAGAACACTACTTGTGTTACAGTTTGCAATAACAGAACAGTGTTGGTTTCACACAATGTCAAGCTAGTGCTGTAAGGTAAGTCCCACTATTCCCAGAGATCAGCTGGTTATCATTCAGCTTGGAATAAATCATTCCAAATGGTTTTACACTATGGTCTTGTTTTATTTCCTCTTTGAGCAAATCATACTGAATTACCACCATTAAAGCACCCTACGCGTTTCTTCCGGTACTGTCCGGACTTTCCCTTAAGAAAGTCCGGACGGTACCGGAAGAAATGCGTAGGATGCTTTTTGGCCAATTTCGAGAGCCGTGGCTGGATCTCAGAAGGAAAGCAGGCTGCTTGAACTTACAGAGACTGTTTGCAATAACGAAGGCAGTTTGTTTCCGACATTACAGCTAGTGATCTCCGATCTAAAGAATACTACGGCCACATACCTCTATGAGAAGGATTTTATATATGCCTATTTGATACATACTTCTTGTAAGTATGTTTTTATTGTGCGTGTGATCTGGTGTTAATAAATTGCATTTGAATTGTGGGTTGCGCTGTCTATTTTTCTACATTCTTTTTGTTACTAAAAGCACACAAGATGCTATATCCAGACTTTTGATTTGAGTCATGGACCTTCTGGACATAATAGGTGTTTAAGAGGCCTCCTAACATGTTTTTTTAATGATCTATAATAGACTTATTGTTACTTTTCTATGTATTAATCTTTAACTATTAGAACCATGTTCAACATGAAAAACAAACTAGAGCAATCAAAAAGGATTATTACTCTTCATTATGCCATATGATCTATTTTTGCCAAAACTCAATTCTATGTTATGTCATTGGCCATTATCTGTTGATGAAACTGTGTCCCCTTTGTTCATATTGATGAAATAAGAGATTTCACCCTGTCCATCTTAAACGTCACGCCACTGACCTAGCTAAACTACTGTGTATTCTGCAAACTGTTATCTGTATAATACTGATGTGCTTAAAGGGACAGTAAAATCAAAATTAAACTTACTTGATTTGGATAGATCATGCAATTTTCAACAACTTTCCAATTTAATTCTGTTATCAAATTTGCTTTGTTCTCTCATTACCTTTTATTGAAAAGTAAAACTAGGTAGGCTCAAAAGAGCTCAGGAATGTGCACGTGTCTTTAGTACTCTATGGCAGCCATGTTTTGCAACATTATTTGTAGCTTCTTTATATAATGTTGCAAAACACGGCTGCCATAGAGTACTAAAGACATGTGCACACTCCTGAGTTCTTATACATAGTTTAACTCTTCATTAAAAGATACCATGAGAAAGAAGCAAATTTGTAAGTAAATTGGAAAGTTGTTGAAAATTGCATGATCTATCCGAATTGTGATTAATTTTAACTTTACTGTCCCTTTAACTATTTAATTTATTTAATCTGTTTCAGGCGTCTATGTTTTGTTAATATATTTTTCTTCAATATTTAAACAATACATTTATGTAATGAATTATTATTTTAATCTATAATATTCCACGTTTAATCTATTAAATATTCGAATATATCTGTATCTTTTACATGTGAAATATTAACGTCAACATAATTCCCAATTATTCAAATGATTTTATTGAATGAATTAGTGTTTTACTTATTTTAAATGAGTTTCACATTTTTAAATACCAGTTTTAAAGGACATTTTTACCCTTTATGTCAAGAAGAGTGAGATGTAAAGTTGAGTCCATGAACAGCTGCTTATGACAAGTAGAAAACCGTTAAAGGGACATGAAACACACTTTTTTTCTTTCATGATTCAGATATAGCATGTGATTTTATTACAAGGACAGAGACTTATATTTTGCATAAGCCTTTTCGTTTACTACTCAACAGCCATTCAAAGTAACATAATACATATAACATAGAAGAAATTGAAATAAAAACAATGACCAATGAAAAACCACATTGGAAGTTGAAGTTCAAAACAGACCAATCAGCATAGTTCCATATGTTATAAATAGTCCCTACACAATCCCAACTGCCTCTTTTCTTTTGCTGCTCTCAAAGGATAAGTATTTCTTTGCTAGCTCATTTTGAAAAAACGTTTATTGCATATTAAATAATGTTATTTGTTTTGCTTTTTGATTAAATATCTATTTGGTTTTGTATTTGTTTTTCCCTGTTTGCCTTCTATTTGTGCTCAGAACATTTTTTGATTCTTATTTGAGCTTTTGTTCCGTTTTTTGTTTGTTCATTATCATACTTGCTTTATTTGTACATTTTAATACTGTGATTTATTTCTTCTGCTTTCCGCTTCATTTTGTATCCCCCTGTGCAGCTCTTACCTGCTTTCTTCCTCTGGTCGGTCTTACAACTGAATTGCCGACATCTTCTCTCAGGTCACGTGACCCCGCCCATCTTCCGACACTCCTCTTCCTCTCTAGTGTTGTGACGCATCTCCTTCCCGCCCTCTGTCTACCTCAGCTGTCAGAGTTGTAACATTGTTACAAGTTGCTCTCTGATCAGCTTTTTGGCCACTTGCCCAGACTCTGCAACATTTACATAAGTTTTTCTCTGTGAGGAAAAAAGTTTTTGGCAATATTAACTGTTTATTCTCCTGTCATTATAAGACCATTAGTTATATTTTTTTAAATTATTACAATTGTTTGCATAATTTTTTCTCTGATTATTTAATTAATTAATTGTTGCTTATCTCAATTATTTTAACTCATTACTTTTAATATATAATTAAGTAATTTTATATTTAACTAATTTTATTCATTATTTAAATTTACATATATATATATATTTTATTTTCTTTATCATTATGTCTCAAGGAGACTCTTTTGCATTTAATGCAGAATCAGTAAAAAATATGATTGATTCTTCAATAAAAGATTTAAGGAATCAATTTCAGACAGCTATTGATACTGTCAATAAAAATTCTGGAAAACCCAGAAAAGCTACTCACAAGAGTAAGCATTTATCTCAAAAAACTAAAAGAAATTGTTTTAATTATTTACTTGGAGCTTCTAATATATCTCCTGCAGATATTAGTGTTAAAACTCGCAAATCAAAAAATTTAGTTTCAGATTCAGATTCTGATTCAGAAATTATAGCTCCAAAAAAAACATTCTGTCAAGAGAATGTAGACTTAGCCTCTACAACTGAATCTCCGGACTCCAATACTGAAACTGAACTTAATTCAGATTTGAATTCTTGGCAGTCTATTTACTCTCCAGAACTTTCTGAGAGTTCATCGTCAGATTATTACCCTAAAGCCAAAAGAGCTAAAAAAACTCCAAAAACTCAAAAAAGTTAAAAAATCTATAAAGAAATCTAAACCTAAACTGGTTGATAATGAAGGTCTAGAGTACTTAGACCCAGAAGATCTACAACACCCTTCTAATTGGAGACCTTCCAAAAGGGTCGCTAAATTTTTGGATTATTATTTGAGAAAATCTATCTCTAATAGAGCAAGATCAACTTTAAAAGCTGAGTGTCCTCGCCAAGATCTTCCCCACAAATCGGCAGTTACTCCAGAGATAGATGCAAACATTGTAAAATTTGTTAATAACAAAAATTTTAACCTTAAGAAAGGTCCCGACAGATTCCTGAAAGCTTGCCAGGACAGATATTTCGATTCTTTGGGTCCAATTACAAAACATTTTTAACTCACAGAGGAGGCAATTGTTAACAAGGTCATGTTGGATCCTTATACTGTAAGGCAGTGGATTCAAAGATTAGTTTATTTATTTGGAGACGCCAACACGGCCATGTCCTCTCAACGCAGGAGGATGGTCTTAAGTTGTATTGACCCCAAAATTTCTGATTTTGCCCCTACAGAGATGGGTCCCCAAGCCGAGAGCCTTCTTTTTGGAGATTTAGGATTGAAGGAACTTAGTGCATACGTCAAAACCTTCAATTCTCTAAATAAGGTCAAAACCTCCACAAAAAAGATTTTTTACCCTCACAGTCGTGTTTTTGAATGGGCCGGGAAAGGAAGAGGTCGCTTTCCCCGTCGTTCAAACTTTAATAACCGACCTCAATTTCAGCAATGCCAGCAATATCCTCCTTCCAATCCTTCACTCTCAAGCTTCTTCCCATCGAGACAACGTCCCTGGAACCCAAGATTTTCAAGGTCAAGGTCTCGTCCCAGACCTTT
Organism: Bombina bombina; assembly: GCF_027579735.1. Taxonomy (NCBI): domain Eukaryota; kingdom Metazoa; phylum Chordata; class Amphibia; order Anura; family Bombinatoridae; genus Bombina; species Bombina bombina. The sequence continues at coordinate 959,131,739 of NC_069502.1, forward strand.
CTCAGGTAAAATTATTTCCTATACAATTCACAAATTTTTCGCCACACAAAGTTGGAGGCAGATTATCCCTTTTCATAGAAAATTGGGAAGTAATTACATCAGATGTTTGGGTAATAAAAGCTGTCTCAGGTCTTCTTCTAGATTTTATTTCCCCTCCCTTCCAAGTTCAAATCCCAAATCCCATTGTTTTTTCAAAAACAGATTCAGATTTATTAGATCAAGAGATCTCCATCTAAAACAAGCTATAGAAATAGCTCCAGATACGCTAGACTCATTCCTCAGCAACATGTTCTTTGTGAAAAAGAAAGAAGGTTCTCTTCGTCCAGTGATAAATCTAAGAAATCTGAATGCCTTCCTATCATACAACCATTTCAAAATGGAGGGTATTCATCTTTTGAGAGATTGTTTTATGGACAAAGATTGGTTAGTAAGATTAGACTTAACAGATGCTTACTTAACGGTTCCTATTCATTCTTCCCATCGCAAGTTTCTCAGGTTTATTTGGAAAAATTCTATTTGGCAATTTACTTGTCTCCCCTTCGGTTTATCATCCGCTCCATGGGTTTTTACCAACATTTTAAAACCTGTTGTAGCATGGTTGAGATTAAGAGGATTTCGTCTAATTATTTACTTGGACGACATTCTCATTATGAATCAGGACCCTTCTCTCCTTTCCAAGCAGCTAAAGATGACTTTAGACTTGTTGAAGAACCTAGGTTTTCTAGTCAATTTCAAGAAATCGGTTCTGACTCCATCCCAGAAGTTGGTTTTTCTAGGCTTTTTAATCGATACTACAGTTTCTACCCTAAGCTTACCTTCAGAGAAAATAAAGAAAATAAAATTAGAAATTTCACACCTTCTAAAGAAGAATTTCTTTCCTATCAGGACTCTTGCAAGAATAGTGGGTCTTCTGTCTTCTTCTATTCAGGCAATATTTCCAGCTCCCTTACACTACAGAGCTTTACAGAGATTAAAGATTTTTTATTTGAGAAAGGGTTTTTCTTATTCTCACAGAATCTCTTTATCAGAAGAAGCCAGGACAGAATTGATCTGGTGGCTTTCTAATATCGAAGCTTGGAACGGCAAAGCTATATTTGGGAAAGCTCCAGATATTATAATAGAGTCGGATGCAAGCAATTCAGGTTTGGGAGCAGGATGTGGATCTCAGATAACTGGAGGCAAATGGTCCATTTTGGAACGCAAACTACACATCAATTGCCTCGAACTTATAGCAGGATCCTTTGCGATCAAGAGTTTTATCAAACAGAACTCTCCTATTTCAATTCTTTTGAGGATGGACAATATTTCGGCTGTTCGTTATCTGAATCGTTTGGGTGGCATTCATTCCAAACAATTATCAGATATCACGAAGAATTTTGTTCATCAATGTCTCCGGAACAATATTTCTATTCAAGCAGAATATATTCCGGGTCTCTCCAATAGTGCAGCAGATTGGGGTTCCCGTTATATAATAGACTCAAGCGATTGGAAATTACACCCAGATCTCTTTCAAAAATTACTTCTTATCAGAGGTCCTTTTTCAATAGATTTATTTGCCTCTTGTCTCAATTATCAGATTCTTCCCTTTTACAGTTGGCGCCCAGATCCAGAAGCTCTAGCGATAGATGCATTTCTTCAATCTTGGCCACGTCAAGGAGCTTATGCATTCCCACCTTTCTCAATGATTCCTCCAGTGTTGAATGTGGTCAGGAGGAGCAAGATTTCGCTACTTCTGATCTCCCCCTTTTGGCCAACCCAGTCCTGGTAACCGTCCCTATTGGAGATGTCGTACCAATTTCCAATTCTTCTTCCCTTGGTTCCTTACCTTCTGTCAGATCCAAACAGAGATTTTCACGACCTAGTTCTTCAAGGCTCTCTGCATCTTATTGCATGGACAATTTCAGGGGATCTTGGGCCTCCGAAGGACTTTCTACATAAGCTAGATCTTTATTACAAGACTCTTGGGCTCCAGGAACTAAAAAATCTTACTTGTCTTCCTGGGCTAGATGGTCTAGCTGGTGCAGTCAAAGACATTTGGATCCCTTTTCAGCAACTTTAAATGAAATTTTGAATTTTCTCTCTTCCCTTTATGAGGAAGGTCTGGCTTATAGTCTATTAATGTTTATAGATCTGCTATTTCGGCTGGTCATCAATTGATTAATAATTCTCCTATTGGTCAACATATTTCTGTTTCTAGACTTATGAAGTCTATAAAGATTAAGAGGCCTCCTTCAGCTAGATATTCGTCCTTTTGGGATGTTAATTTAATGTTTTCTCTTTTTCAATCTTGGCCATCAAATGAATCTCTCTCTCTTAAACAACTTACTTGTAAGCTTGCTTCTCTTCTTTGTCTTTTATCTTGCAGAAGAGTTTCTGATGTCAAGGCTATAGATTTTTCTTCTAAGATGTTTTCACCTCAATGTGTAATTTTTAACATTTCTAGAAGAACTAAGTCTATGTCTTCTATTTTCTATCCTTATTTTTCCGATCATCCTTCCTTATGTGTTGTACTCTGTCTCAAAGAATATGAGAAACGTACTTCCTCCCTTCGAACTTCCTCTTCTAATCAACTTTTGATTTCTTTTTCTCCTCCTCATCTTCCTGTTTCTTCTACTTCTATTAGTAGATGGATTAAATGGGTCATGAATGAAGCGGGAGTAGATAGATCTTTCACTTCTCATTCTATAAGAGGTGCTGCTGCTTCTAAAGCTTTTTGTAAATCAGCATCTCTTCAAGAAATTCTTAATGCTGCAGATTGGTCTTCATATTCTGTATTTAGACAGTTTTATTTTAAACCTATAAATTCCTTACCTCAATGTTTATTAGATTAATATTTTATTTGTCAGCTTTAAACTTGCAAAATATGAGTCTCTGTCCTTGTAATAAAATTCCGATTATCCTAGCTTAGTGAAGGTATAATCTAGATTTTATTAAAGAGACAGAGACGATTATTTTCTCTCCCTAAACCCGTACCCTATTTATGTATTAGTATTACTTACGGCTATTGTATTTTTCAGCTCCAGGTCCTTCATCAACCGAATTTTGAATTTCAGAAATCTTCAGAAAAGGATATTCGACTTCAGATTTCTTCAGAAATTCTACCTTCCACCTCTACTAGATTGCCTACTTCAAGTCAAGTTACTTCAAATGGACTATGTTTCCAGTTTTTTACTTATTTTTTCTGGTTCCTGTTCAGTTTCTTCATTTTTGTTTTTGGATTTATTTCAGAAAATTCTACACTTCCTTTTTCGAGCATCAAAGATCAAAGAGGCAGTTGGGATTGTGTAGGGACTATTTATAACATATGGAACTATGCTGATTGGTCTGTTTTGAACTTCAACTTCCAATGTGGTTTTTCATTGGTCATTGTTTTTATTTCAATTCTTTCTATGTTATATGTTTAATGTATTATGTTACTTTGAATGGCTGTGGAGTAGTAAAGGAAAAGGTTTATGCAAAATAATTGTCTCTGTCTCTTTAATAAAATCTAGATTATACCTTCACTAAGCTAGGATAATCGGAATTTTAAACAACTTTCCAGTTTAATCCGGTCATCTAATTTGTTTAGTTCAGTTTGGTTTCCTTTGTTTAAAAGCATACCTAGGTAGGCTCAGGAGGTGCTGATTGGCGGTTGAACATATACGACTCATGTTATTGGCTCACTCAATGTGTTCAGCTAGCTCCCAGTAGTGCATTTCTGTTTCTGCTACACAGGATACTGAGAGGATTAAGCAATTTAGATAATAGAAGTAAATTGGAAAGTTGTTCAGAATATTTTCCATCTAAATGATGAAAGAAAAATGTTGGGTTTCTTTTCCCTTTAATGTAATGTAATGTGCACAATTTATGGAAGCTGAAACAGACTTCCGTTAGTGTAACTTGGTCACAGCGATAGGAAAAGCAGATAGATATGTAAACTAGTGGTGTTATTTTATTGACGGATGTTTTAACACTTAAAGGCTGGCAAAAAAATCAATTTATACCTCCAGTGGAATCTTTGCCTTTTACTTTTTTACATATTTGATTTAGGTGTATTTTAAAAATAATAATAATAATAAGGGTATTATTTGCAATGCAATAATGTTATTTATTCATGTCAATTGCCCTGATTAATGTCTGACAGCTGTTAACTGAGGTTTAAAGGGTCATGAAACCCAAAATTGTTCTTTTATGATTCAGATACAGCTTGCAATTTTAAACAACTTTCTAATTTATGTCTATTATATAAAAAGCATACCTAGGTAGACTAGGGGCAGCAATGCATTATTGGGAGCACGCTGCTGTTTTGGGTGGCACATATACGCCTCTTTTAATTAGCTGACCTTATGTGTTCAGCTAGCTCCAAGTAGTGCATTGATCTCTTGAGCCTACTTTTCAACAAAGGATATCAAGAGAATTAAGCAAATATAATAACAGAAGTAAAATTAAGTAAAATGGAAAGTTAATTAAAATTGCTTACCCTATCTGAATTATAAAAGAAAAATTTGGGGTTTTATGTTCCTTTAAATAGATAGTAAAGTCCAAATTAAACTTTCATGATACAGATAGGGCATGTAGTTTTAAACAACTTTCTAATTTACTTTTATCATCATATTTGCTTTGTTCAATTGTTATTCTTAGTTAAACGCTAAACCTAGGTAGGCTCATATGCTAATTTCTAAGCACTTGAAGGCCGCCTCTTATCTGAATGCATTTGACAGTTTTTCACAGCTAGAGGGCGTTAGTTCATGTGGTTCATATAGATAACATTGTGCTCACGCACGTTAAGTTATATAAGTCAGCACTAATTGTCTGAAATTGAAGACTGTCAAAATATATGAGATAAGGAGACAGTCTGCAGAAGCTTAGATGCAAGGTAATTACAGAGGTAAAAAGTATATTAATATAACCCAGTATTGGTTATGCATAACTGGGGAATGGTAAATAAAGGGATTATCTATATTTTTAAACAATAAAATTTTTGGTGTTTACTATCCCTTTAATTATTTCTACCTATAGCAGCCAACAAAAAGAAATAACTTAGAAATAACTTTTATTTTGTCAATTAAAATAGCTACTTTTACCTGTTCTATCCACCCCCTATACTGAAAATGTCAGTACTGGCTATAGAAAAGTTATGTGAACCAGACGTAAGCAATTTAAATCGCACTACCACCTGATGAAATGGTCAATATGACCGAGAAACGCGTTGTGTGACAATATACAAACTGAATAAAGTCTACATTTGTTTTAGACTTTTGGATCATGACAATATTTTGTCCTTTATGTCCACATTTCAATAGTTCGATATCACTCGCAACTGGGTAAGCACTTACATCGAGCTAGCGTTGATAGAAGCTTGTCTGAACTGGTGAAGTCCAACAGCTGGCGTAAATGTGTTGCTGAGGGGATAGCTTTCTGGACAGCTACTAAAGGTCCAGCAGGCGTTTGTGGCACTTCTCAAGTGCTTTATACTTTGTAAGTATAACGATTACTGCGTGTTTGTAGACCAAGTACCACTGATTGTGCACTATTGTGGCACCTCTTCTGCTCTACTCCTTTATCGATTCAAACTACTTGCACCGCCATCAAGTTTTGGAAGACGTTTGCAGCCTTTGGTCTTTTGGAGGACTTTTATGTATATACATTTATGGACATTTCCATGGACACTTTGAGCACAAGTATTGTGTATTTGAATGTATTATATTGATATTGTTCTACCTTTTTTGTATCTTTTTTGCACTTTTATCAGCATTTTTTTTTATATTGCACAGATTCCACTATATAACACAAAATTAAATGCTTATTAATCTGCGCAACAGGCGCACGCAACATTGTTGGGTTATTTCTGCACAATTACTGTCATATAGTGCTCTGAGCGGAAGTTCCTGCTTTTCAAAAAAGATACCAAGAGAATGAAAACAAATAATTGAAGAAAATTAGAAAGCTGTTTAAAACTGCATGTTCTATCTGAAATGTGAAAGAAGAATTGTGGGTTTCATATCCCTTTAAATCCAGTAGCTAGGTTGTTGTTTATGATTTACTATACTTATAATATCAAGTTGTCCATATATTTTTTTTTAAACTGTCCTAAATGTGCTTTTGAAATTGTTTTTTTCAACTTACTTGCATTTACAGATTTAGCCATGGCAAAGGAAAAAAATCAATGTCCATTTAAAGGGACATTAAAATAGAACTTTAACTGCCAGACCATGCTATTGTTCTTCCTCCTGTGTTTGCAGCTCTTTCAAAGGGACACTAAACCCATTTTTTTTTCTTTACATGATTCAGATAGAGCAGCAATTTCAAGAAACTTTCTAATTTACTCCTATTATCAAATGTTCTTTGCTCGCTTGCTATCTTTATTTAAAAAGTAGGAATGTAAAGCTTAGAATCCAGCCCATTTTAGGTTCAGCACCCTGGATAGTGATTGCTTATTGGTGGCTGCATTTAGCAAACCAATAAGAGAGCATAACCCAGTTACTGAACCAAAAATGGTCCGGCTCCTAAGCTTTACATTCCTGTTTTTTAAATAAAGATAGCAAGAGAATGTAGAAAAATTAAGAATAGGAGTAAATTAGAAAGTTGCTTAAAATTGCATGTTCTATCTGAATCATGAAAGAAAAAAATGGGTTTAGTGTCCCTTTAAAAGTTGTTCTCTGTTTTTACCCCAATACAGGTTCTGGTTATTAAAGCTCTTCACACTGGGTGTCACAATCTTGGAGCACATGTATTCTTACACTCTGTGATATTGCTGTTAGTTGTGCATCTTGGGCCCGATCCGATATGCAGCGCCGCCCGCAAAAGCCGGCGACGCCAAAATTTGCGCTGGTTTGGTATCACATATACGGCGTAACCTAGAAGTTATGCTCGTATATTTCTGCCTTCGCCCGTAGTTTTTTGGGCCATAGGCAGGTATACCAAACCAGCGCAGTTTGGTATACCAAACAGTAAACTGCCTCTCCCGGACCCCGCCGCCACCTACATTAAAAGTATAACCCCCTAATGTGATCCCCCTACACCGTCGCCAGCTACATTACATACCCCTAAAGTGATCACCTACCCCGCCGCCATCTAACTTACCTACCCCCTAAAGTGAGCTCCTACCCCGCCGCCATCTACCTTACCTACCCCCTAAAGTGAGCTCCTACCCTGCCGCCATCTACCTTACCTACCCCCTAAAGTGAGCTCCTACCCTGCCGCCATCTACCTTACCTACCCCCTAAAGTGAGCCCCTTACACCGCCGCCATCTATTTTATAAATATTAACCCCTAATTTAATCCCCCTACACCGCTGCCAGCTATATTAACTATATTAACCCTAATTATATTAGGGTTAATATAGTTAATATATTATGTATATTAACTATATTAACCCTATTATTAACTATATTAACCCTAATTATATAGTTAATATCGTTATTATATTATATATATATTAAGTATAATAACCCTATCTAACTCTAACATCCCTAACTAAATTCTTATTAAAATAGATCTAATTAATATTAATATTATTAATTAAAATATTCCTATTTAAATCTAAATACTTACCTATAAAATAAACCCTAAGATAGCTACAATATAATTAGGGTTAAAATAGTTAATATAGCTGGCGGCGGTGTAGGGGGATTAAATTAGGGGTTAATATTTATAAAATAGATGGCGGCGGTGTAAGGGGCTCACTGTAGGGGGTAAGTAAGGTAGATGGCAGCGGTGTAAGGGGCTCACTTTAGGGGGTAGGTAAGGTAGATGGCGGCGGTGTAAGGGGCTCACTTTAGGGGGTAGGTAAGGTAGATGGCGGCGGGGTAGGGGCTTACTTTAGGGGGTAGGTAAGGTAGATGGTGGCGGGGTAGGGGCTCACATTAGGGGGTTATAGATTTAATATAGCTGGCGGCGGGGTCCGGGAGCGGCGGTTTAGGGGTTAATAACTTTATTAAGTGGCGGCGGGGTCCGGGAGCGGCGGTTTAGGGGTTAATACATTTTTTATTGTTAGGATAGTGAGGGGGGATAGCGGATAGAGGGTTAGACGTGTCGGGCTATGTTTGGGAGGCGTGTTAGACAGTACGGGTGATTTTATAACTTTTAGTCAGGTTTTGTAGGCACCGGCAGTTTCTAACGTGCCGTAAGTCACTGGCGACTCCAGAAATTTGTGCTTACGCAGATTTCTGGACATCGCTGGTTTGTCAGACTTACGGCACTTTAGCCTCTGACGGCATCGTATATAGGAAGCTCGAGTTGCAAGCTGAAACTATGGGCGGCGGGGGTTCCCTCGCTTGCACCGCAAACTACGATCTTTATCGGATCGCGCCCCTTGTTTTAGCTTGCACAGTAGAAAATGGAAGATTTACATTTATGCATTTTGTTTTAACAGATTCTAAAAATGACGTAAAAATATAAAAAAAACCATCAGAAATAAATGGAGGATTCGCAGCCACCAGTGGTGGCTGGTGAAGTTTGAAATTGAAGGAGCAGAATATTCTGCTTTTTCTGTTTTTCATTGTTTTAACCCTGTCACCCAATAAGACGTATATATACATCTTGCAGTACTTTGCCTATCGTACTGCAAGAAGCTCCAGCACTCTCAGCTGTTAAGTTACAGCCAAGAGCTGGAGTTCCTGAAGCTCCAGGTATCTGCCGCATATAGAGCCCGATCGGTGCTCCGGCTCCATATGAGGGCAGATGCCTCATTGTTACAGACAGTGACACTGTGTGTGTCACCATCTGTAATGATCTTTTGCTGGTGCCGGCGGGAGGTGGACGGCTCAGCAGCGGAGGTGGGAGGGCCCTACGCTACAGATTTCTTTTTTTAACGGAACAGGGAGAGATAGGGCAGCTACACTACAGAAAATGGATTTGGGGGCGCGGGGGGGGGGTAAATAAATGGTGATCGCGGGAGGGGGGAGGTGGTGGGACTACTACACTACAGAAAAAAAGAAAAAAGGGGTTTATAGGTACTGGCAGACAGCTGCTTAGTTAGAGGGTGGAGGTGGGGTGGGAAGAAAGCTGTTTGGGAGGGATCAGGGGGTAGGAAGTGTCAGGTGGGAGGGTAATCTCTATAGTAAAGGTAAAATTAACCTTAAAAGCTTCCTAATTAACCCCTTCACTGCTGGGAATAATAGAAGTGGCCTTCTAATTACCGAAAAGCAATCTCAAAGCCATATATGTCTGCTATTTCTGAACAAAGGGAATCACAGAGATGCTTTTACAGCCATTTGTGCCATGATTGCACAAGCAGCATGTAAATAATTTCAGTGAGAAACCCAAAGTTTGAGAAAAAAATTAACAATTTTTTTATTTGAACGCATTTGACGGTGAAATGGTGGCATGAAATATACCAAAATGGGCCTAGATCAATACCTTGGGTTGTCTACATAAAACATTTATATATAGGGGCGGAGCCGGCATCCCTGAGGAATAGCCAAACTTTAGGTGAGCTCTGATGATCAACTCTCCTAATACTGAAATAAGGGGATAATTTATCAGCTAAAATGCTGTATCCGGTGACAGAACCCTACAGGACCAGATGTGAGGAACCAGAACGCCATAGAAGCTCAGGAAAAAAGTTTTTAAAGACCGCTCCGACATGGGGCCTATAGAGCCAACGCCATCTTGAAGCCCTGACAGGCTGTGCAAATCCATGCTACACAATACATGCTGAAACGGTGGTTCTGCACCCTGATCGAGTGAGTACAAAAATGAACTATTTGATATATATTAATGTTTTCATCACCTGTCATTGAGGTCTGAATTCCACACTCACAATTTAGAGAGGCTATCACGCAGCTTAAACATATATAGCTACAAGCAGAGCTTTAAAAGCGGAGCACCACTTAAAGGAGAAAAATTGTTATTCTAAAGGAATGATACTCTGCTGATGTTACCCAAATGTAAAACGCTGTAAAATAACTAGCACTTTGATAATAAAACTTCCATAAGGGAGAGACTTTCTACTTACAGTTTCATAAAGCAGCTGTTTGAATGGTTTAATCACGCAACCACCTCTCTGATATAAATATTCCCACTAAAAGTGCTATCAATATCTCTGCCCTGAAAACATTTCATATATGTTTAATAACAAGGAACATCCCCATTGCAGCTAAACAGGGTATTTTTAAATATCTCAAATATCACAGAACATAACCACTTGGGCTCATACTGAGTGCTTTAGAAGCCTTATCCTGTTCACTGTTAAAATGTCACCCAAAAGACTGAATAAGGCAGATAAACCAGGAAAAACTCCTGTTACACCACATCAGACTGTGAACTCCTTTTTCAAATTGCCTGACCAAACCCCTGTCAATAAGCCTGCAGCTTCTAAAGCCCAAAAAACATCCTCTAACATCAGAAGAGGAAAAAGATGACCTAGAAGATACCACTCAAATATCTAATGCACTGCTTTGTTCAATGCACTGCTTTGTTCAATGCCAATGTATCAAAGAAAAGATAGCTGGCCTTAGAAAGGAAGTAATAGAAATCGGTCACAGGGTAGAGGCATTAGAAGAAGATAATAACCAGTCTGATTTATACAACCTGCAAACAACAGCCAATACTCATGATTTACAAATCCTTCAACTTCAAGATAACATTGAGGACCTAGAAAACAGGGAGAGGTGGCAAAACCTACGAATAAGAGGAATTTCAGAATCCATCCTCCCTAACACTCTCTCTGAATTCTTAAAAGTTATATTCTCACATCTCCTGGGTCCATCTACCACATGTGACATTACTATGGACAGAGCACACAGGGTGCTAAGGCCCAAACCTCCAGATGAAGCTCCACCGAGGAATGTAATATTAAAACTAAAAGATTACCAAGCAAAAGAAGAAATCTTAGAAGCTGCAAGACAACATAAAAGCATCACTTATCAAAATTGCAACATTTCAAGTTTTTACTGATCTTGCACCACGTACCTTGCAGAGGAGGAGGGAATACCAACCTCTTACCACGATCCTAAGAGCACAAGGAATTTTATATAATTGGGTGTTTTCCTGTTCTCCCTGTTTCCTCATAGTCATACATCAAAGTGTAAAATATATCTGCAAATCGATGGCAGACGCACAGTCTTTCTGCACCTTACTTGGCATACCTCCACCAAAGGAACTTCCTACATCATATGAACAATACACTCAGCCCCGTCCTCCACGAACCCCGTGGCAACTAGCTCCTGCTAAAAAATCAAAGAAATACCCTACGGTACCTTCAGAAGAACAAACTTGAAACTTAGGACACTATACATTACTTTAAAGTACAAGATTCATAAGGACTGAATAGTCTTTTCTGGTTTTACATGTTTCCAATACATCAAAATGGTAACCTCTTTAATTATGTTTTAATGGTTCAAAATGACAGTCCTCTCTATATGTAAATATGGTTCAATCTATGCAACCCCTATATAATGTTTATACAAAGCACTGTTAAAGGAGAGATTGACCACTCTCCCCATATTTTGCAATGTATGTCGAATTGTTTGTTTTTGTTGTTTGATTGTTATTTATTTGTTAATGACAGAAATAGCTTTTTGATAAATTAGCAACCACTCTGCAGTCCATCCGACAAGTATGTTTGGATACAGACAGTTATTTATCTCCACAGCGCCATGAATTGCACCCCTCCACAAAGATCTCATACATACACGATCTTACCCATAAAAATGTCTAATGTAATGGGAAAACCTCTACAATTTCTCATGTTAAATGCCAAAAGGTTTAATGATCCCCACAAACGGCACCTAGCTTTTAATGATATCAACCATAAACACATTGATATCCTATTTATACAAGAAACACACTTTGTAGCAGGGAAATAACCTCAGTTTTATGCCTCAACATATTCTATACACCATCACAGCAGCCATAAGTTTAAAAAGGTTTGTGGAGTTAGCATAATGATAGACAAATCTGTACCATTCCAAACGCAACAGATAGATAGAGATGAAGAGGGGAGATATTTAGCGATTATTGGACTCTTGTTCGGTAGACCAGTAACTCTAGTTAACATATGCACTCCCAACATACAATAGGCTCCCTTTTTTCATAAAATTACTAACTCCATCTTATCCTTCTCCAATGGTCCATTAATTGTAGGGGGAGATCCTATTCCCTTAAATCCCACCCTAGATAATTCAACCAGCCAATCTCACATTTCTAAAAGAATGCTCAAATCCATGAAAGAAGATATGTTATTATTAGGAATTCATGACACGTGGAGACATCTACACCCTATTACGAATAATTACACCTATTTCTCAGCACCCAATCAGACGTATACTCGCATAGACTATATTTTTGTAGTTCATATCACATTATCTCTCCTATTGGTTGTTGGGATTCTCCCTATTGTCTGGTCGGATCACTCTGCAGTTTTTTGTAAATTAGACTGGTCGAAAACCCCACTGAAACCTCAACTACTACATTGGGATAAAACACATAAGTTACATCCCAATGATGAAGCAGCAAAAGCTAATTTAGACCAAGCAACAAATAAGTTGAGAGAATTCCTTCAACATGCTGCCCAAACCCAAGCATTTAAGCTACAGCAAAAAAAATTATAGAAAGTAATAAACCTGGAAATCTACTAGTAAGATTTTTTAAAACTAAACAAACAGTTAATTATATCTCACAAATACAAGACCCTCCAAACAACACACTAGCAGATTCTATAGGGATAGCAGCCAGTTTCCGAAACTTTTATGTCAAACTGTACAAAATAACACCTAACAGAGATGAAGCTCACTACGTACATAAATGTAAATCATATTTGCAACCATAAATCTCCCCAATTTTCTGCAAGATCAAATTGACCAACTAAAACAACCAATTACAGCCAAGGAAATTGAAATAGCAATACACTCACTGAAACAGGGCAAAAGTCGGGGACCTGACGGTTTCACTGGCAGCTACTATAAAAAAATTAGCATATCCTGATTCCTTATCTCTTGTCTATTTTCAATCATATAGATAAGGGTAGTGCCCTGCCTTCATCTTTGCTTGAAGCAATTGTCACTGTGATACCTAAGTCAAATAAAGACCCGACACTACCATCAAGCTACTGTCCTATATCATTATTAAACATTGACATAAAGATCTACTCGAAAATCTTAGCCAACTGATTAAATAATTTTCTACCACTGCTTATTCATTCAGACCAGGTGGGTTTTGTGCCACGGAGAGAAGCAAAAGACAATACAGTCAAAGTTCTCCATCCAAACTGCATAAACTCCCTTTTATTTTACCGTCGACTGACGCTGAAAAGGTTTTTGACAGATTAGACTGGACATTCCTCAAATTGACGTAGAATAAAATTGGTTTCCCAGAATGTTTTATCCATAGAATCTTTGCGCTATACTCCTCTCCCATGGCCAAAATATGAGTAAACAGGATTTTATCTACCCCTTTCCAAATTACGAATGGAACTTGTCAAGGTTGCCCCTTATCACCCTTATTATTTGTTCTATCTATGGAAGTATTAGCAACAGCTCTACGAGCAACTCCCAACATACAAGGAATTACACTAGACAACATCCACTATAAGCTAGCATTATACACGGACAATTTATTATTGACATTGACTTCAACCAGATCATCTCTCTCCACGGCGCAGATTACACTCGAGGAATATGGGATGGTGTCCAACTACTCTATCAACTTAAACAAATCGGAAATCCTCCCAATTAATTTTACGGAAAGGGATATTCTAAGATTACAGCAGCAGAAACAATACTCGATCCAACGCACATCTCTAAAATTACTTAGGGATATACCTATCCACTTGTCCTCATCAGTTGGTAGAACTTAATTATAAATCCCTCTTAACTATGCTGACCAAAGAGACTTCTAATTGGCTACACAAAAATATCTCTTGGATAGGAAGAGTTAATGTAGTAAAGATGACACTGCTTCCCAAGTTTTTTGTTTTTTTTGTATTTCAGACCCTTCCTATCCCACTTCCAGAAACATATATACCCAGATTACAAACATGATAAACTCGTATATCTTGAAAAAAACCCACACAGAATAGCTAAAACTATGCTATATCTTACTAAACAGAATGGAGGCTTAGGTGTCCCGGATATGTCAAAATATCGGGCATCAGTGTTTCTCCGTAGAATTCTCGAATGGTGTACATATACAACCGAAAGTAATAAGATGTGGATACACTTAGAACACTCAATCACAGCAACACCCCAGTTGGTTGCTTTTTGCTGGCAACAATTAGCTAATTATCCGAATTCTATTAAAAATTACCCAAATATTAGAGAAACATTAGATATATGGACTAGTTTACTAAGAAAACATTCCTATTTATCTTCGGTCCCCTCCCCGCTGATAACTATTTTTTCCAATCCAAACTTCCCAATAGGACTCCCTCTAACATTAACACAAACAACCAATCTATACAACCTATTACCGTTTCACAACTTGATTGAGTCAGATAAATTAATTTCAAAACAACATTTTGTGACTTTGAACTTCACACAGTTTTCACACTGGTTCAGATACTTACAATAATTTCTTTGACACCCACAGACATAAAAACCTGATAGTTAGGGACCTCACAGCATTTAAAAAACTATCCGCTAGATTTAGAGTTCTGCGGCCAAAGGGGTGCGTTAGCTACGCGTGCTTTTTTCCCCCCGCACCTTTTAAACAATGCTGGTATTGAGAGTTCTCTGAAGGGCTGTGTTAGGCTCCAAAAAGGGAGCGTACAGGCATATTTACCGCCACTGCAACTCTCAATACCAGCGGTGCTTACAAACGCGGCCAGCTTCAAAAACGTGCTCGTGCACGATTCCCCCATAGGAAACTATGGGGCAGTTTGAGCTGAAAAAAAACACCTGCAAAAAAGCAGCGTTCAGCTCCTAATGCAGCCCCATTGTTTCCTATGGGGAAACACTGCCTAAGTCTGCACCTAACACTCTAACATGAACCCCGAGTCTAAACACTCCTAACCTTATACTTATTAACCCCTAATCTGCCGACCCCGCTATCGCTGACCCCTGCATATTATTATTAACCCCTAATCTGCCGCTCCGTACACCGCCGCTACCTACGTTATCCCTATGTACCCCTAATCTGCTGCCCCTAACACCGCCGACCCCTATATAATATTTATTAACCCCTAATCTGCCCCCCCCCAACATCGCCGCTACCTACCTACACTTATTAACCCCTAATCTGCCGACCGGACCTCACCGCTACTCTAATAAATATATTAACCCCTAAAGCTAAGTCTTACCCTAACACCCCCCTAAGTTAAATATAATTTTATTCTAACAAAATAAAATAAATCTTATTAAAGGACCAGTCAACACAGTAAATTTGCATAATCAACAAATGCAAGATAACAAGACAATGCAATAGCACTTAGTCTGAACTTCAAATGAGTAGCAGATTTTTTTTCTGACAATTTTAAAAGTTATGTCTTTTTCCACTCCCAATGTACCATGTGACAGCCATCAGCCAATCACAAATGCATACACGTACCATGTGACAGCCATCAGCCAATCACAAATGCATACACACTTATTCTTGCACATGCTCAGTAGTAGCTGGTGACTCGAAAAGTTTAAATATAAAAAGACTGTGCACATTTAGTTAATGGAAGTAAATTGGAAAGTTGTTTTAAATGTCATGCTCTGTCTGAATAATGAAAGTTTAATTTTGATTGAGTGTCCCTTTAAATAAATTATTCCTATTTAAAGCTAAATACTTACCTGTAAAATAAACCCTAATATAGCTACAATATAAATAATAATTATATTGTAGCTATTTTAGGATTTATATTTATTTTACAGGCAACTTTGTATTTATTTTAACCAGGTACAATAGCTATTAAATAGTTAATAACTATTTAATAGTTACCAAGTTAAAATAATTACAAAATTACCTGTAAAATAAATCCTAACCTAAGTTACAATTAAACCTAACACTACACTATCAATAAATAAATTAAATAAACTATCTACAATTATCTACAATTATATCAACTAAACTAAATTACAAAAAAAACCAAACACTAAATTACAAAAAAAACAAAACACTAAATTACAAAAAATAAAAAAAGATTACAAGAATTTTAGACTAATTACACCTACTCTAAGCCCCCTAAAAAAATAACAAAGCCCCCCAAATAAAAAAATGCCCTACCCTATTAAAAAATAAAATTTGTAAAGCTCTTTTACCTTACCAGCCCTTAAAAGGGCCTTTTGCGGGGCATGCCCCAAAGAAAACAGCTCTTTTGCATTTAAATAAACATACAATACCCCCCCCCAACATTACAACCCACATACCCCTAATCTAACCCAAACACTCCTTAAAAAAAACCTAACACTAAGCCCCTGAAGATCTTCCTACCTTGTCTTCACCACGCCGGGTATCACCGATCCGTCCAGAAGAGGGTCCGAAGTCTTCCTCCTATCCGGCAAGAAGAGGTCCACAAGAGGGTCCAAAGTCTTCATCCTATCCGGCAAGAAGAGGAGATCCGGACTGGCAAACATCTTCATCCAAGCGGCATCTTCTATCTTCTTCCATCCGGCGAGGAGCGGGACCATCCTGAAGCAGCCGACGCGGATCCATCCTCTTCTTCCGGCGACTCCCGACGAATGAAGGTTCCTTTAAGGGACGTCATCCAAGATGGTGTCCCTCAAATTCAGATTGGCTGATAGGATTCTATCAGCCAATCAGAATTAAGGTAGGAAAAATCTGATTGGCTGATTGAATCAGCCAATCAGATTCAAGTTCAATCGGATTGGCTGATCCAATCAGCCAATCAGATTGAGCTCGCATTCTATTGGCTGATCGGAACAGCCAATGGAATGCAAGCTCAATCTGATTGGCTGATTGGATCAGCCAATCGGATTGAACTTGAATCTGATTGGCTGATTCAATCAGCCAATCAGATTTTTCCTACCTTAATTCCGATTGGCTGATAGAATTTGCATAATCAACAAATGCAAGATAACAAGACAATGCAATAGCACTTAGTCTGAACTTCAAATGAGTAGCAGATTTTTTTTCTGACAATTTTAAAAGTTATGTCTTTTTCCACTCCCAATGTACCATGTGACAGCCATCAGCCAATCACAAATGCATACACGTACCATGTGACAGCCATCAGCCAATCACAAATGCATACACACTTATTCTTGCACATGCTTAGTAGTAGCTGGTGACTCGAAAAGTTTAAATATAAAAAGACTGTGCACATTTAGTTAATGGAAGTAAATTGGAAAGTTGTTTTAAATGTCATGCTCTGTCTGAATAATGAAAGTTTAATTTTGATTGAGTGTCCCTTTAAATAAATTATTCCTATTTAAAGCTAAATACTTACCTGTAAAATAAACCCTAATATAGCTACAATATAAATAATAATTATATTGTAGCTATTTTAGGATTTATATTTATTTTACAGGCAACTTTGTATTTATTTTAACCAGGTACAATAGCTATTAAATAGTTAATAACTATTTAATAGTTACCAAGTTTAAATAATTACAAAATTACCTGTAAAATAAATCCTAACCTAAGTTACAATTAAACCTAACACTACACTATCAATAAATAAATTAAATAAACTATCTACAATTATCTACAATTATATCAACTAAACTAAATTACAAAAAAAACCAAACACTAAATTACAAAAAAAACAAAACACTAAATTACAAAAAATAAAAAAAGATTACAAGAATTTTAGACTAATTACACCTACTCTAAGCCCCCTAAAAAAATAACAAAGCCCCCCAAATAAAAAAATGCCCTACCCTATTAAAAAATAAAATTTGTAAAGCTCTTTTACCTTACCAGCCCTTAAAAGGGCCTTTTGCGGGGCATGCCCCAAAGAAAACAGCTCTTTTGCATTTAAATAAACATACAATACCCCCCCCCCCCAACATTAAAGGAACCTTCATTCGTTGGGAGTCACTGGAAGAAGAGGATGGATCTGCGTCGGCTGCTTCAAGATGGTCCCGCTCCGTGCCGGATGGAAGAAGATAGAAGATGCCGCTTGGATGAAGATGTTTGCCGGTCCAGATCTCCTCTTCTTGCCGGATAGGATGAAGACTTTGGACCCTCTTCTGGACCTCTTCTTGCCGGATAGGAGGAAGACTTCGGACCCTCTTCTGGACGGATCGGTGATACCCTTAGAGTAGGTGTAATTAGTTTAAAATTCTTGTAATCTTTTTTTATTTTTTTGTAATTTAGTGTTTGTTTGTTTTTGCAAAGTTGCCTGTAAAATAAATATAAATCCTAAAATAGCTACAATATAATTATTATTTATATTGTAGCTATATTACGGTTTATTTAACAGGTAAGTATTTAGCTTTAAATAGGAATAATTTATTTAATAAGAATTATTTTATTTTGTTAGAATAAAATTATATTTAACTTAGGGGGGTGTTAGGGTTAGGGTAAGACTTAGCTTTAGGGGTTAATACATTTATTAGAGTAGCTGTGAGGTCCGGTCGGCAGATTAGGGGTTAATAAGTGTAAGTAGGTAGCGGCGACGTTGAGAGGGGCAGATTAGGGGTTAATAAATATTATGTAGGGGTCGACGATGTTAGGGGCAGCAGATTAGGGGTACATAGGGATAATGTAGGTAGCGGCGGTGTGCGGTCGGCAGATTAGGGGTTAAAAAAATGTAATAGAGTAGCGGCGATGTGGGGGGGCCTCGGTTTAGGGGTACATAGGTAGTTTATAGGTGTTAGTGTACTTTAGAGCACAGTAGTTAAAAGCTTTATGAACCGGCGTTAGCCCAGAAAGCTCTTAACTCCTGGCTTTTTCCTGCGGCTGGAGTCTTGTCGTTAGATTTCTAACGCTTATTTCAGCCAAGACTCTAAATACCGGCGTTAGAAAGATCCCATTGAAAAGATAGGATACGCAATTGGCGTAGGGGGATCTGTGGTATGGAAAAGTTGCGGCTGGAAAGTGAGCGTTAGACCCTTTCCTGACTGACTCTAAATACCAGCGGGCGGTAAAAACCAGCGTTAGGACCCCCTAACGCTGGCTTGGATGGCTAACGCAGAAGTCTAAATCTAGGCGTATGTAGTGCGGAGTCACCACCCTTTCATACAATATCCATTCTTTATTCACTTTTGATCACCTCTTCCACAATAATGCAAACCAACACGATAACCTCCTGGCAAAAAGAACTGCAATATACACTTAGTGAAGATGAGTGGGCCACAATATTTCTATACAACCTAAGCTGCCCATTCTGCTACACTCCTAGAAACAAATTATAAGTTCTTATTTAGGTGGTACCTCACACCACAGTGACTAAAATACATTTTCCCCCAAGCTTTTGACCGGTGCTGGCGTAAATGTACAGAATAAGGAACAACATACCATTTATGGTGTACATGTCCAAAAATACAGAACTTTTGGCACAACATAAATTCCACCATAAATAAAATCTTAGAGTGAGAAATCAATTTACACCCTTTTATATATTTATTCAACCTAAACTACCCTCCAAACAACATGCAGCTCTTCTTCAAATAGCTATTTGTAGCACTAAACAAATAATACCAAGACTGTGGAAGTCAGAGACCTCCCCCACACTAAATATGTGGTTCATCCAGATGCATACCAATCTGAAACTAGAGAAGTACTTTTATTATTCTAATGATAAACTAGACTTCTATGCTGAAATTATGTTTTATTGGGAAACAAAATATTCACCAAGGTCAGATAGACCAACATAGGTAATGGAAAATGCTAACAAGCTCCTATCAGGATATTTTTTGTTAATATATGGCACACAAGAAATTAAATTTAACAAAACACTGTTAAGATAGACATAAAAAAGGAGGAATAATATTATGCAAGTATGAACAATTTTTATATTCTAACCCTACTTTATTTGTTCAAACTCTCCTTACCAATATGGTAAAAACATGGCCCTGGAGAAAGATTATGAACTCATTATAAACTCTGGACTCTCAAGCTGAGCCCAAAGTGTGGTTGGTGGTTCATCCTATCTTGCAATTTTTAGGCAATGTGTGAGATACGTCTTATCTCTGCAATTTAAAAGACATTCGGCTAGTTTACGAGTTTTGCGTTAGAGGCTATGCGGTGCTAACGAGCAGTTTTCTCTCACCGCTCACTTATATACAGCGCTGGTATTACGGGTTTTTACAAACCCGGCGTTAAAAGACAAAAAGTGAGCGTAGAGCAAAATTTTGCTCCACACTTCACTCCAATACCAGCGCTGCTTAAGTCAGCGGTGAGCTGGTCGTACGTGCTCGTGCACGATTTCCCCATAGGAATCAACGGGGAGACCCGGCTGAGAAAAAGTCTAACACCTGCAAAAAAGCAGCGTAAAACTCAGTAATGCAGCCCCATTGATTCCTATGGGGAAATAAAATTTATGTTTACACCTAACACCTTAACATGAACCCCGAGTCTAAACACCCCTAATCTTACACTTATTAACCCCTAATCTGATGCCCCCGACATCGCCGACACCTACATTATACTTATTAACCCCTAATCTGCCGCTCCGGACACCGCAGCCACCTACATTATATGTATTAACCCCTAATCTGCTGCCCCCAACATCGCCGACGCCTACATTATTTTTATTAACCCCTAATCTGCCACCCCCAATGTTGCCGCAACCTACCTACACTTACTAACCCCTAATCTGCCACCCCAAAGTCGCCGCCACTACATTAAACATATTAACCCCAAAACCGCCACACTCCCGCCTCGCAAACATTAGTTAAATATTATTAACCCCTAATCTGCCATACCTAACATCGCCACCACCTACCTACATTTATTAACCCCTAATCTGCCACCCCCAACGTCGCCGCCACTATAATAATAATAATAATAATAATAAATGTATTAACCCCTAAACCCTAACACCCCCTAACTTAAATATAATCCAAATAAATTTATATAAAAATTTATATTATTACCTAAATAATTCCTATTTAAAA
Organism: Bombina bombina; assembly: GCF_027579735.1. Classification (NCBI taxonomy): domain Eukaryota; kingdom Metazoa; phylum Chordata; class Amphibia; order Anura; family Bombinatoridae; genus Bombina; species Bombina bombina. The sequence continues at coordinate 959,152,666 of NC_069502.1, forward strand.
CTAAATACTTACCTATAAAATAAACCCTAAGATAGCTACAATATAACTAATAGTTACATTGTAGCTAGCTTAGGGTTTATTTTTATTTTACGGGCAAGTTTGTATTTATTTTAACTAGGTACAATAGTTATTAAATAGTTATTAACTATTTTATAACTACCTAGCTAAAATAAATACAAAAGTACCTGTAAAATAAAACCTAACCTAAGTTACAATGTTACAATAACGCCTAACACTACACTATAATTAAATAAATTTACTAAATTAATAACAAATAAATTAAATTAGCTAAAGTACAAAAAAAACAAAACACTAAATTACAGAAAATAATAAACAAATTACAAGATCTTTAAACTAATTACACCTAATCTAATAACCCTATCAAAATAAAAAAGCCCCCCCCCCCAAAATAAATAAATAAAAAAACCCTAGCCTAAACTAAACTATCAATAGCCCTTAAAAGGGCCTTTTGCGGGGCATTGCACCAAAGTAATCAGCTCTTTTACCTGTAAAAAAAATACAAACAACCCCCCAACAGTAAAACCCACCACCCACACAACCAACCCCCCAAATAAAATACTATCTAAAAAACCTTAGCTCCCCATTGCCCTGAAAAGGGCATTTGGATGGGCATTGCCCTTAAAAGGGCAGTTAGCTCTATTGCAGGCCCAAACCCTAAGCTAAAAATAAAACCCACCCAATACACTCTTAAAAAAACCTAACACTAACCCCCTGAAGATCGACTTACTGTTCTGAAGTCTGGACATCCATCCTCAAGGAAGCTGCAGAAGTCTTCATCCAACCGGGCCGAAGTCCTCAATGAAGCCGGGAGAAGTCTTCATCCAAGCCGGGTGAAGTGGTCCTCCAGACGGGCAGAAGTCTTCATCCAGACGGCATCTTCTATCTTCATCCATCCGACGCGGAGCATCCTCTTCATCCGGAGTCTTCTTACTGAATGACTGTTCCTTTAAGTGACGTCATCCAAGATGGCGTCCCTTAGATTCCGATTGGCTGATAGAATCGGAATTAAGGTAGAAAAAATCTTATTGGCTGATGCAATCAGCCAATAGGATTGAAACAGCCAATAGAATGCAAACTCAATCCTATTGGCTGATTGGGAAGCGGGAGGGCCTCGGTTTAGGGGTTAATAGGTAGTTTATGGGTGTTAGTGTACTTTTTAGCAGTTTAGTTATGAGTTTTATGTTACGGCGTTGTACCATAAAACTCTTAACTACTGACTTTAAAATGCGTTAGGAATCTTGACGGGGTAGGGTGTACCGCTCACTTTTTGGCCTCCCAGGACAGACTCGTAATATCAGAGCTATGGAAGTTCCATAGAAAAAAGACTTTATGAAGTTTACGTAAGTCGTTTTGCGGTGCCCCTAAACCTGCAAGACTCGTAATACCAGCGGTAGTGAAAAAGCAGCGTTAGGACCTGTTAACGCTGCTTTTTCAGCCTACCGCAAAACTCATAATCTAGCCGATTATGAACAAAAGTACCAATTATGATTGATTTAGACTGTATCTATAGCAAAACTGTCAATGTAAGTTCTGTAATTTTTGTTGATATTGTTATAAATAAAAAAAGAATATTGATAACAAATAAATAAATGTATATATAGTTTTGACAGGTAAATAAGAAAAAAACAAGGCTCTATTTCTGTTTAAAGGGAGTGATAGCAAAAATTCTGAAAATTCTCCGGTATTTTCTCTGAAAGTCCCGGTAGTAAAGAGGTTAATACAGGAAACAGCTAAAACATAGCTGACATCACATTAAATATTCCTTTCATGATATTTATTTTTACTTCTAGTTACTAAGATGGCTCAATTTAGAACAAACTATGGCCTTGATCACAATCTTTCGGGAGCACCATTTTCAGCTCTTTTTCTTGCCAAAAAGACTACTTTTTTTATTTAGCGCGATCATAATAGCACGATTAGGGCTGATTCTCACACTCGCAAACGACTTATCAGATCCTCAATAAAAACCTTATTTTCTCTATGGAGCTTAAAAGTTTTTGCTATCATAAAAAATTTTCAGGTCACTTTCCAACAGCTTTTCAAGACCATTTTTAGCATATCGAATTTGGCACCTAAGGCACTTCATAATTCTGGCAAACCTTTTCCGCCTGCACCTGTGCTGACCCGTCTAAATGCATCTTTTAGGTTATTAGAATGGGCAAACAGGATCACGACAGTGTCTACATTACTGAACGTGCAAACTTAAACAAGCATTAGTGACTGTGAGTATTGTAGGCTCTGTCATGAACGAGTTTGGACCTGTTCACAGAGGTGAAAACTAGCCAAGGACAAAGGGCCCAATGGCACCACTGAGTGGTAACAGGGAATATAATTATTAATACTGGTAATTGCTGATAATTAATGGGAGGAAATTATCTTGTGTATTCCTCCTAGATTTATAACTAGAGTAGAAATATTTGGTGCTGTGTACTAATCAACACTTGAGAAACAAAAGGAGATTGGAATCTCCAAGGGTTGTACACATGGATAGCACTCAAATTCCCAGATAGGTGGATCCACCTATCTGGAAATTTGAGTGCTATCCATGTGTACAACCCTTGGAGATTCCGATCTCCTTTTGTTTCTCAAAAGGTGAAAACTAGTTTAACAATCTCTTAGAAAGAGACAAAGCAGCAAGGCAGGGGAATCATGATTTACACCTAAAAAAAAGTTGAAATCCAATAGAAAAAAAAGAGGATATTTTATGTGTTTTGAAATTCATAGTTGCCATCTTGATTACAGTTCACGCCAAAATGGAAATGGCCCTTTAACAAACAATAGCAAATAATCTTGTTTAAAACAATCCTTGTGAAAATATAGCGATAGAAAAAGGAGTGCGCAGTCTGCTCATCCTGACAATCTAAAATATACATTTGGATGAGTTAGCAAAGGTGCAGATGGAAACTGATTGCAATACTTGGCTATGAAAGTCGTGACTACGCGATCTCCTTTAAATAACCGACTTTAATAACGTCAGTACTGTTTGTGACAATCATGATAGAGTTGGTGTGACTAATAATCAAATATTAAAAATGAAATATAAAACCATGTCATTTGTACACGTTGTTGTCCTGAAGTGACTTTAGACGTATCATACCAAGAGAAGTATTCATATGGATACTGGGTGTTGAGGATGTCTTGTGATGACAATAGGTTAATGTCACATATGCAAATGACTATGTTCCTTGCAGAGTGAACAAAGGGGTTACATGAATAGAGCTTTTTCTGTAAAGTTAAAGGGACACTGAACCCAAATTTGTTCATTTGTAATTCAGAAAGAGCATGCAATTTTAAGCAACTTTCTAATTTACTCCTATTATCAATTTTTCTTCGTTCTCTTGCTATCATTATTTGAAAAAGAAGGCATCTAAGCTTTTTTTTTGTTTCAGTACTCTGGACAGCACTTTTTTATTGGTGGATGAATTTATCCACCAATCAGCAAGGACAACCCAGGTTGTTCACCAAAAATGGGCCGGCATCTAAACTTACATTCTTGCATTTCAAATAAAGATACCAAGAGAATGAAGAAAATTTGATAATAGGAGTAAATTCGAAATTTGCATAAAATGTCATGCTCAATCTGAATCACGAAATAAAATTTTTGGGTACAGTGTCCCTTTAAAAGGTGTGATTAGGCTATTGTAGGTGTTAGTTTTGGGAGACCTCCCAGTTTCTATTTCAAAAAAAGGTACTTTTTAGGAGCTTTTCGGTTGAAAACGTATTCACTGTGGCAGGTTTTTAATAAACTGTATGAAATAGAATTGTGATCACTCAAGAAACTTCGAGTCAGCCAGAAAACAAACAGCTTTTTTTAGGAGCCGATAGCTAATAGATTTTAATCAACCTCTATATGTGTTAGAAACTAGCAACATAATAATAATAATAATAATAATACTAATAATAATAATAATAAAACATAGCTTATGTTTACTGAGGACAATTTTAAAAATGAATATGTCACACTACCCTAACCCTGCATTAAAAAGCATTGTAAGTATAAAATATACAGATGAATACAGCAGGTTTAGTAGATTTGTTAGACAACATATATTTTCAAACATGCAGCTTATTTATAATTATTTTTTCAACCCCGCAAGCACTATTACCTTCCTAAGAAACAAATGCTATTTGTAATTGAAATATTAGCAATGAATGACACTGGCTAACTGTTTATTAAACTTTGAATCCTGTGTAACATTAAAATAGATGGAGAACGTATAATAATTGACATTCCTGTATATTTTTGTCTCCAAAGGGAATCTCTATTTTACTGCACACAGATTTGGAAGGAAATGACTTGATAGTGGGAGCTGACCTGAGATATGATTGGACAGCTTTTACTATTGCATGCTGGTAGTTATAGTACTCTCCTGTTTTATATTTAGGGGGCTATAGACTACAGTTGCCCATGTCTGCATGATTGCATTTAGAAAAGCACAAACATTAAATTAAAAATGCACAACCTAAATAACAATTATTTAGAATAATTAAGGGACTGAAAAATAACATTAAGAAAAGCATAATAATAATTCTAATGGAACATGGGGGGCACTGCCCTAATTGCCCCCAATAGACCAGCCACCGCTGTCAGACACTCACAAATGCACAACTGCCTCTCTATATAGTGCATGAGACTGATTGTCAAAAAGACAACAATGTAACTAATCTGTGAATGTGCATAGGTTATGTCACTGGGTGCAGAAATACTTCATCTCCAAGATAGAGGACCCAGTGTGAAGATGCAGATCTTTATTAACTGGCACTTATAAGGGGTTAATATATGTCAATGACTTTAAAGAAAGCTACATGTGCACAGTAAGAAGTAACAATTCTATGGTAGTTCTATCCAGCAGTCTAATTTCCCTTTAAAGGGAAAGTAAAGTCAAAAACATTATTTCTCAATTCAGATAGAACATGCAATTTAAAACAGCTTTCCTGTTTAGTTCAATTAATTTGCTTTATTCTCTTAGTATCTTTTGTTGAAAACATACCTAGGTAGTCTCTGCAGTACATACTTTCCAACAAAGGATACAATGAAAATTAAGCAAATTTGATAAAATATATGTAAATCTGAAAGTTGTTTAAAATTGTGTGCTCTGTATGACACATGGAAGAAAAATGTTGGGCTTCATGTTTTATCTGATGTCCCTCACACATACCTGCATAGAAGTCCTGATATACAGTGTATGTTAGACTTTTCTCTGAATTCTAATTGTTTTGCCTTATTGAATATGGTCGGTGCTCAAGTAAAACCGTTAATTAGGACTAAAGCTGATAATTTAAACCTAGATTTCATGAAACTGCATGACAAAAACATGTTAAAGGCAGATTTTAGTTTCTAATTTAAAGGGACAGTAAAGTCCAAACTAAACTATCATGATTCAGATAGGGCATGTCATTTTAAACAACTTTACAATTTTATTATCAAATTTCTTTGTTCTCTTGATATTCATTGTTGAAAGCTAAACCTAGGTGGGTTCATATGCTAATTTCTAAGGCTGTCTCTTATCTCAGTGCACTTAACAGTTTTTCACAGCTAGAGGGTGTTAGTTCATATGTGCTATATGTGGAGTTATTTATAAGTCAGCACTGATATACTAAAATGCATGTCTGTCAAAAGAACTGACAAAAGGGGCAGTCTGCAGAGGCTTAGAAACAAGGTAATCACAGAAGTAAAAAGTGTATTGATATAACAGTGTTAGTTATGCAAACTGGGGAATGGGAAATAAAGGGATTATCTATCTTTTTAAACAATAACATTTTTGGTGTTGACTGTCCCATGAAATCCACAAAAACATGAAAACCATTGTATTATGCTCCTTTAAAAGAGTCAATGTTGACTTCTAGCTTTGTTGATGTCCTCACATTTGATTCCAAAACAACATTTGCTGATGCCTGTTCATTAGCAGACTGTTAGGCTGTAAATTTGGTTTTATGAGCAAAATGCAGTAGCTGAAATTAAAGCAATTTTCTTGGCGGCATATTGACAATGTTTAGAGCCATAGATTAGACTGTACAGGCCCAGATGAATACAACAATCCCAGTTTGTCAGACAAATGTCATATTCTTTAACACTGTACAGCTATTTCTTGTTAATTTAATCTGTCAAGTGACAGAGGCCAATGAGACACAGGCTAACGAGAGCAGCTTTTAAAGCCTAGATACCTTATAAGGCCTTACTCCCTCCACTGCTGACTTGGAACATACTAAAGACAGGGTCGTCTATACTGCAGGGCAGGTAATTTTCAATATTGAATATTAAATATTAAAAAAAATCTTCTATAAATCAGAGTGTGTATGTAAATGTGTTTTCTTTATAAATGCAAAACTGTACAGGATACATTATATTTTTTTACTGTTCTCACAAATAACCAAAGTAAAGCATCAATATGCATCAACCTAATGGTTTACTCAGTTATGAAAGACGTTGTTTTCACTTGTAAATGCCTCTTTTGCTAAATGTATTCATTGTGTTTGTATTAGCAATATCAGAGCTTCAGACAGATATTTTCAACTACTACCATTTCATACACATGCACTTTACCTTAAACCTTTCTTTTTTTTAAATATGGCAAATTTTTAAAGGAACACTAAAGTCAGAATTAAACGTTTATAATTATGACAGAGCATTTTACTTTCATTATCAAAATGTGCACAATCTTTTAACATGCTTTTTAATGCACCAATTACTACTGAGCATGTGCAAGAGTTCATATTAGAAGTATGTCTTTGTGATTGGCTGATATGTGTCACATGATACATAGAAATGGGCTATGCAATTCTATATTTAAATATTAAATGTTTTAAAAACCAGGACCTATTTCCCAAGGAGTCTATGGTCTCTTTTGTAGAAGTGAATATGTTTGCTCCTCTAGCAGATAAAACAATGAAAGGAACACAGTAACACTAAATACTATGTTTATTATATTTGGTTTGAGTCTTTAGCAACCTAAGTTTATTGTATTTATGATGGGGTGTGACAATGACAGAATGCAGAATATACACATTGGAATTTTGGGTATTGCCTTTTACAGAGTTTGAAGAGAATATTCTTTGCAGTAACCTATAATTGTTCTGTCTTGTGCACCAGTTGTATAAATGGCTGCTTTATATCTGTTCAGCTGCACATTAGATAGAGCCATCAGCAATGAAACATACTGAAATTCTTTATTGTTTAACATAATAAATATATGATAAAATATAGCAACCAGACATTCCGTACTACAAAAGTGCTTCAATACATAAATATCACAAGGCTGTGAAAACAAGCCCAGAGTTATAACAAGATAATTACAAAACGTTTCCTATTGCTTCTTCACAAAATAAAGAACATTTTTTTTTTTAGAAAGTAAATGCATCCTATCAATAAATGTAATATGTTTATCTGATATGTTACAATGTGGGAGACTCAATAATTAAACTCGAGATTTCTATAAAAAAAAATGTTTCGATGTAAATTCTTCTTCTTCTGCAAGGACATCTGTATTATTTTTTTACAAAATATATATGTTGGAAAAAATAATTTAAAAACTATACACCAGAAAAAAATGTATATTAGATGTAAGGAACCTTCTAGCATTCATATGTGAACATTGAATCATAAATAAAAAAAAAAGATATCATTATCATTTGGCCTCTAGCTCCTAAATAAAATAATACTCTGTGTATATTGTCTTTTAAATTAAATAAAAAACGAAAGAAAAAAAAACAATACATTTAAGGAATTCGTTAGATCTGCGTGTGGAATCTTCATGTGAGAATTAAAGTATTAAATGAACATCTTAGTAAATATCGAGAGAAAAAATCTATATAGATGGCTATTTTAAATCTGCATAAAGCATTCACATATAAAGCATTGCATTCCCCCATAAATACTTAAAATTAAGTGTGTACGAGAAACAGCAGTACAGTTTTGATCCAAAAAATTTAAAATGAAAAAAAATTTTTTAAAAAAAATGTTGACCTACATTATTCTGAATGGCATAAAATAATAATAATAATAATAATAATATATATATATATATATATATATATATATATATATATATATATATATATATATATATATATATATATATATCAAATAGTAATTTTTAAATCACTAAATTGCCTATCAATACAAGGGGCTAGAAGCAGTTTTAGAAAAAAGGATGTGAACACAATCTATATGTTATATAGCGCTTAAAAATAGGATATGGTTTGTAGCCAGTAAATTTAAAACGTGAAATGTAACAAAAAAGGGAAAAAAATATACACAGTAAAAGAATGAGCAGTATTATTAAAAAAAAACAACAAAAAAAAACAAAAAAAAAATCAATATGTGTACTGCTGAATTGTTAACACAGAGCTGTAAATAATGTATTCTATGAGTTAAGTTTGCTCAAAAATAGAATTTTTCAATATTAAAAATCTTTGATATTTTTTTTTTTATTTTTTTTTTATAAGTGTATTCAACCAATTCGTCTTAGGCACTCTTAAGTGCTCTCCAGTTATTAAAATATATATATATATCTCAAGAGGATGTCCTATTCAGCAGCCTAGTGTCACATGTTGTTGGTTTTCTAATGCTATTTATGCTAAATAATTGTCTAATTTGCAGTAGCCGTTTGATTCCATAAGGTTAGACTCATACTAAATGAGCATATAGCTTGTATTCTGTTGTTCTTTTATATACATTGACACTAGTATATACTTCCATGAAAACACATTAAAAATGTAAGTAAAAAAAAACTGCATTCAAAATATTATTACGTTTCTAAAATAGTGTCCATAATTGTTGTTTAATCAGAGGCCTAATCAGTTTCACCACCGTCTCCCTCTCTCCATTCTATCTAACTTGTCCTGTCAATGCTTCTTTAGGGCTCATTATCAGGGTGCTGTGTCTGGCTGTCTCTTATGGTGCAGTGCCGCATGGTGCAATGGTTCTCTAGTTTTGCACTGCTTGAGAGGTCAATGGCTCTCTCTTCTGAAATGTCCATTGTATTGCTCTTGTCCTGTGTGTGTTTTTGCGATTCTCCCTTGTTTATCAATCCATCAATATTGTGATCCGTCCTACAAGTATCTGCTACTGTATCATCATTGTCCATTGTCCTTGTAATGTCTATGGACTTTTTATGCATCCCTATAAAAGAAATATTGTCGTGTTAGGTGAGACTACAACTTAACAAAAGTCATTCATTTGTTGCAATGCTACACGTATTACATTATAAATACATACATCTGCAAATTGCATTTGGGCTTATAGCAACATTCTATGGATTATTTTAACGTCTACAATTTCTCTATATTTTCTCCTTTATAATAAATTCAAAGCCATTTATAGAGGTTTTATAGAACACCTTTAACTTTGAACAATTTAATTATATCTGTTCAGTAAAGGTTATTTTAGAATTCCACCCTATTTATGTTTTTCAGGTGTGCCAACAGACAGCCAGTCAGACAACCAGACAGCTAGCTATAGCTAGCTAGCTAGTTAGCTAGATAGATCATTTATAGAGATAGATGATAGATAGATATATAGATATATAGATAGATAGATAGATAGATAGATAGATGGATAGGTCATTTATAGATATAGATTATAGATAATTTATATAGATAGATAGAAGACCCCCCCCCCCCCCCCCCATGAAATTATCCTCCATATTAGTATGCTTACAATCACCTTGGACCTTATTTACAGTAAATTTAGACTAAACAATTGCTACTGTATTACCTGGACAATAATACAGCTCACCTGCACTGCTGGTAGTTATTTTTTTAACACTTTGTGTTTGTGCTACCGTTCCTTAGAATATTCCAGCTGTCTATAGAGAAGGGAGTATGGCAGTAACATTGTATGCGTCCCTTACCCAAAAGCCATGGAGCACAGGATCCCACCAGTCCATTTTTAGCTGAATTAATAATTGATTCCGGTAGTGGGATGGAGTGTCTAACCATGGCCCCATAAAGACCATACTCTGCCATAACGCTGCTTCTGCCCCAGCACTTTTCACGCTTCCTCCACTTAGCCCTTCTGTTCTGGAACCAGACCTGCAATTTACCAAGTCACAATTGGCCTTAAAATGATATAGGGGTCAGCATATACCTCATACTACTGAATTGCATATTTGAGACTATGTTTAATAAAGAGAACTGATTAATTTGCTAGGTGATTATGCAGTGTTTAATATATTCATCATCAATATAAGGTTACACACAAACACTCACACACACAAGCCCTCACACTTACACACAAGCACTCACACACACATTCTCTGTGTGTCCCTCTATTGAATACAAACATGGTGCTACAATCTAAGTATGATTATTATACGTATCTGACACGAAATGTATTGACCCATTTTTTTTTGTATAAAAATGTATCCTATAATTTGTAATTACTCGAGATAATCTCCAAAGACAACATTTGCCAAATTGGCAAAATGTCAAATATTTAATGCTGATGGTCTCTTCAAATGCCACCTTAAGTAGAATTGTAGCTGTTTCAATTATTATTATAACGATATTTTATATATATATATATATATATATATATATATATATATATATATATATATATATATATATATATATATAGATAGATAGATAGATAGATAGATAGATAGATAGATAGATAGATAGATAGAGCGACTGATCGTCCCTGTGTATGATTTACCTACATATGCCAAAAGAACATATTGCAAGTACATTAGCAAATTTGTAGATAAGCTTATGGCCAATTATGCTAAAATTGACTTGACACATTTATGTATTTTATCTATATATCTATACTCTATCATCTATCATCTATCTATCTATCTATCTATCTATCTATCTATCTATCTATCTATATATCTATCTATATGAAATAGGACTTAACGATAGATGAATTGATTTCCTTTTCTAGGTACAAATATAAGAATGTCATTATAAACTTATAAATATGAACAAATATTCACCTGTATCCTGTCCTCAGGTAGCTCCGTCTTCAGAGCTAGCATTTCTCTGGCATACACGTCGGGGTAATGGGCTTCATTAAATGCTTTCTCTAATTCCTCCAGCTGATGAGCAGTAAACACAGTCCTAAGAAATAACAGAAACATTCAATAAATTTGTGATTTGTATTGTGAGCAAAAAAAAAGAACTGTATCAAATTCTGTATAAAAAAATATATATAAAAAAATCTGAAAATATAACAGCTGTCTGTTTTTTAGTCTTCCTACACTGGAAAAAATAAAAACCCTATACAACTATTGTATTAAACGCACATATAATTAAATATTCCTATATTTATAAACAAATATTTGTATTCGCTAATTTAAATAAATTGCAAATTGGTAAACTATTTTAGATATATTCAAAATAACATTTTTTGTTTCTGTTTTAATTTCTGATTTTCAATATGCACACAAAAATAATATTTGATCATTTGCTGTTAGCATAATATGCAAAAGATCCTTTTTATTCTCTTTTTAAAAGCCAGTGAAAATATATCTTAAATGTGTGGATGTTTTGTTAAAACGACTTGTGTAAGCTGTGTATATTTTTATCCTTGTTTATCAACCTGCACAGTGATGTACGTATTTTTCTCTGTATAAAAAGCTATATTAATCAGAGCAAAAATCATGCAAAATAAATGTATTACAGTTATCTTACCTGTGTCTCCTTTTCTTTCTTTTTGTCTGGGAATTTGCTGTCTTCAAGTCACTTTTATCCCCCATTAAGCTGTCATCATCTGTCAATAAAATATATATTTTTATAATATTTATATATGCATTTAATTTATATATATATTACTAAAAAAAAACAATTATATAAACAACATTTGATGTTAAGGATAGCAATAGATAGCGCTACAAAATAGATAGGAAAGCCTTTTTTTACATTGAAAAAAAAACATATTTTTATTTATTTCTTTGTTAAATGGACTTGTTTCTCTGATATATATATATATATATATATATATATATATATATATATATATATATATATATATATATATATATATATATATATATATATATATATATATATATATATATATATCGTTAATACATTTGTATATATACATTTTTGTAACAAATATTGCACTTCTGTAACATACAAGTTGTTTTTCGTATCTAATGACACCAGAGGATACAAGTAAAGATGAGAGATATTTTCTCCTGCTTTCAGCACCACACAAGTCTACTCATGATGGACAGCTCACTGACATAGCTCTTCAATTCACTTTCTCCACTTGATGCTTCTAAGCCACTAGCAGAGGATTGCACACGTTATCTCGTTCAATGTTAGTTTATCTAAGATTATTTGAGAACCAGTATAAAATCTTACAGTTTAGAATTTCATCTTCCTCAAAATTCACAAAATTAAATAAATGACTTCAGCCAAATTATTTTTAGTAACTAAACTGTACAAGTGAATTTACTATTGTAGATAAATGTTAAAGTCTTGTTACTGTGACATTCATATGGTTTTACAACGTATATAATATATTTTAATGATCTCAAATTATTGTAAAATAAAAAGTTCGTTCAAAATACCTAAAAATATTCTTTCTATTAGCTGCAACATTAAACGGATATATTTTGTATAAAGGGTTTCAAGTTTACCAGATATGTTCTCCTTGTGCTTCTCTGAGGTGTGCAGGTACTGGTGCTCAGACCTCGGTTGGAGGAATGGGATGTGGTGGGTTGGAAGCAGACAGGTAGTCCCAGTGGGTTGCTGAGAAGCAAAACCACACAGAAAGCCCAGTCCGAGAGGTAGAGAGCCATTAGTCAGTGACATCCCACCAAGACTAGCCCCATGACTTTCACAGTTAAGGTGAGACACAGTAGGTGGCTGCAGTTCCGCTTCCAAACCAAGCAGGTCGGTAATGGCAAAGCCTTTAGATCTCATGGCAGGTCCGTGGAATCTTACAGGTTTCTCGTTTGCTGCACTTGGTGCCAAGATTTTTCCTTTTGATTTGCCCTCTGAGACCTCGTCTCTCCCAGTCATAACTGAATAATAGTGATTCTATGTCCTTTCCCTTGTTGCTTCTCCCAGGCTGGTCTTGAGGATGGAAGCTGTTAGGCACTGGTGGGGGTATTTATTATGCTCCCCAGATCCACTCAGCTTCTGGACATGCCCCTCACAGTATAATCAGAGGGTCTCCACCTCCTCCAAATCACACAGGATTAATTGGCACCAATTTTTTCCCCTCAATCTGATAAATTCCCTGGCTCTATCCACACTCCACCTCCCTTTTCTCAATCCAACCTTTGCTTGGACTCTCTGGTCATTTCTTTTGACAGATTTCACTTAACTTTACATCTGCTGAGGAGACCTTTTGTTTATTAGTGAATGGCACAGACCGACCTAACATAGCGAGTTAACACCCCCTCCTTTTCATTCCCCCATGATTGATTCTGACACTTAACTACCAGACCCCAACAGGGGGTCCTGATATAACCAACACCAGGAGTAAAAAGGAGGGGGCTCTCGTGATGGTCAAAAAAAAAATTCAGTAAAGGACTAATCATTTGGATAACTTGTGCAACAACGCTTATCAGCATACCCATCCCTTATAGCCAATAAAAGTAATAGGAGTTATTATTGCATGTTGCCTATACTGGAATATGGAATCCATGTCATTTTCAGGGGACATGCATTTTTCTGATTTCCAGTCATTTTATTTATCTTTATTTACATTTTCTTTTCATATTTATTTTCTGAATAAATATATACTTATTTTGATGAAAGCCATCACATTTTAGCTATCATATTATAGCATGCCACCGTTTATCGATAAATATGGTTAATGCCTTTCCTTTGTATGGATGTATCCTATATTTATAAGCTCAAATCTTACTAAATTTCACATTATCACAGTTTTACTTTGCTTCATCCTCAAGAGAATGCTTTTATAAATTAATTAGGATAAAAATTTTCCTTAGAAACCCGATGCTTCTAAATTAATATATAATTGTTTTAAAACGTATTAAGCCAGATCATCAATTTTGGTAAATTCCACAGCTTGATCTACTTAATTTAAATAGTTAATTACTGTTATTAAGGGGAACATTTTGCCAGCCTCACAATGTGTCTTTGTGATTTTGTACATTTTATATGCAGAACTCCATTTGTTTTATTACCTGTTATCTGATTACTTCATGGATTTATATTAAAAAAATGCTCAGTCAGATCACTTGTCCTGAAACAAATTTTGTAAATGCCAATTTTGTTTCTGCTTTGATTTTTTTTTTATGTCATAATGACTTTTTTTTCCCAGAAAAGTTATGGGAAAGAATACACTGTAAAATGCACAGCAAATAAGCATGCTATATAAAGGAAATGCATTTATTTTTAAATGTGCAGCAGCCAGTGATGGGAATTTCAAAGCTCTGCACACCTGTTGGATTATTACTTATTGGCTGATACACAGAACTAATGCACAGTGCAATCACTATTCTTGAACATTCCCTTAAAAGGACCATTGAGGAAATTTAAGATAATCACTGCTTTGCATATTTTTGTTGTTGTAAGGGACTATTATTAAAAGCAGAGTGTTTTCAAATGTAGTCTCTCATCAATAATTTATGTTATTGCAAAATTAGTATTGTTTATGTAGCAATTTATTAAAAAGCTAATAAAAGCACTGTATATTGTATTGTAATGAACTTGGAGATTTGGCTGTCGATAGAAACGTACAGGATCCTGGTCTGCGTTCTGCAATTTGTTTCTGATTTATTTATCACATTTAATTTATGTCCCTTTGTTCTTATTTTTCTATCTGAAATATAGTAGTAGCTACTTAACTGTATTAAGCCCTTAAAACAAATTTACAATAAGCTTTTATACTTCTCTGCTTGTGAAGATCATAAAATGCTTATATGTTTTAATATAAATGGTACAATTTTATTAAACATGTTTTAAAGTTTTAAAGGGTCATTTAACACTGAATACAATTTATAAGCATAGTATTGAGGTTATTTCCAACCTCTCTTTAGTTATGGATGCTACAATGTTGAAATCTAGCTTTTCAGCACTGCTGTGTTTGCACATGTGCAGCAACTCTCCTTCAGGTACCAGCAGTGAAACCTAGGTTTCAAAATGGTGGCACCCTAGCAGAGGTGCATGGAAGGTATTTAACCTTTATTGTCTCTTTAATATTTTATGTGCTTTTGAACAATTGGTATGATTAGAGTAACACACTTTAACTTGAGGATAGTAAAATGTTTTATTTGTAATCTCTTAATATACAAGCATAATACTTTCAAATATGTGAAATTATAACTCAAAAGACCACACATAATAATACTTGGATTTTCTGTCTTTCAAACAGAATTTTGCAAACATTAACACTATATACTGTATCTTCAAAAAATCATGTCCCTAGTCTTTTTTAAATTTATTCTTATCTGATTTTCCCTGCTGTAGTGTTAACAATTTGAGGACCCTGCCAAGTGCCAAAAAGCTTAAAAATATCATAAATATGTCAACATTGAGTCTGTTATAGGGACAGTCAAATAAAAATTAAACTATCACGTTCTAATTCACATCCATCATCTAAATGTGCACAATCTTTTTATAGGCACACTTTCTGAGGCACCAGCTACTTTTGAGCATGTGCAAGATTCACAGGATATAGGTATATGCATTTTGTGATTGGCTGATAGCTGTCACATGATGCATTAGGATGGAAAATGTAACTGACTGACATTTGAAAATTCAAAGTGCTTTTTCATTGTCTATTTATTATGCATTTATTGATTCTTCTATTCTGCTGTGTTTAGTGGTCCTGTACATTATAAGTGAAAACAGTTAAAAGCTATCTACATTTAAAGGACCAGTAAATACAGTAGATTTGCATAAACAACAAATTAACGATAACAAAACAATGCAATAACAGTCCGGGCTTCAAATGAGTAGTAGATTGTTTTCTGACAAATTTAAAATGTATGTCTATTTCCCCTCTTCTGTGAATTCTTGCACATGCTCAGTAGGAGCTGGTGACTCAAAAAGTGTAAATATAAAAAGACTGTGCACATTTTGTTAATGGAAGTAAATTGGAAAGTTGTTTAAAATTGCCGCTCTATCATATTCATGAAAGTTTAATTTTGATTTTAGTGTTCCTATAACTGAAATTAGCAGGAGATGCATGTTGCATAGCTACATATTTCTTAAGTATTGAGATACTTACATAGATGCTCTTAAAGTTGCCAAGGGGTCTAAATAATCATAATCTCACTTATCTTTATGGTGTTTGGTTAGTGGGCATTTCTTACATTAACATCTTTAGTTGCATGAGATGCACAATACATGATCCAAAAAAGTTTCCAACAGCAGCAAAGTAAAAAGTTAAAAATACTTTGTTCCATGACCTTTTACCTTTATGTGTTTTTCAGAACTACTTATGGGTATGCAGGAACCCTTCTTCCTTTTATGCATTGATAATAGTAACCATTACAGGAGTAATTGAAAACGTTTTTGCAAACCCGGTAATACTTGTTTGTATAAGTCACTTCCGGTTCCAATTAATGGATTTTTTGTTTCGCGAGAAGTAATGTGGATCGCAGTGACGGTGTGGTCTCCCTCCCTCTGGATCCCGGACTGGCCACTTCTAGGAAGAAGTTATCCCTTTGGTATAAGGTACAATGGGGCTACATCAGTAGATATATGCTGGCTTGTGCAGTGTGACCTCTAACTGATGGTCTGTTCCGGTTAGGTCTGGTGGGACCGGGGGTTAAAAATGATATGCGTGATAAGGATTAATAATGGGTGTCTTTGGAAAACATGTTCACCAAATTTGAATTAGAGGTTGTCACAAAATAACCCTGGTGCTCCTATTTGGATCAGAGAAGAGACCCAAAAAATGTGTGTGTAAAAAATGAGGTGGACGAAAGCTGTGCAGAAAGCATGAAGGATAAAATTGGATATAAACAAACTAAAAAACTGAAAAACCCTCAGGTGTAAGGTGGGTTAGTATAAAACAATATAAAACAATAATATGAATCCCAAAAAAGGCAATTAACAGTCTGTGTGCAAAAACCTATAAAGAAACAGTTGTTGCAAAGGACGATCTGATTCCCCAAATAAATAAACAATGTTATAGTCTGAGTGCAAAAAATGCAATAAAGAAACACTTGATGTAAAAAAGTCTAAGAGTCTTGAGAAAGGCCTATATCAGGCCGAAACGTGTAGACCAGTACTGGTGAGTTTATTTTCAATCCTAGCTGATTATTCTTGATTTTCTGCACATTGCTGTTATTTGCTTTTTTCACAGGTTGGATTGATGTTTATTTATACACTTTGGAGTTTTTTTCTTATCACTCGAGACCGTTGTCTCATTTTTTTCATCAAGCTGCACTAAGGAGCCAGCAGCCCAGCTTCTATTCGGATATATCGCACTTAGACTTTTTTACATCAAGTGTTTCTTTATTGCATTTTTTGCACTCAGACTATAACATTGTTTATTTATTTGGGGAATCAGATCGTCCTTTGCAACAACTGTTTCTTTATAGGTTTTTGCACACAGACTGTTAATTGCCTTTTTTGGGATTCATATTATTGTTTTATATTGTTTTATACTAACCCACCTTACACCTGAGGGTTTTTCAGTTTTTTAGTTTGTTTATATCCAATTTTATCCTTCATGCTTTCTGCACAGCTTTTGTCCACCTCATTTTTTACACACACATTTTTTGGGTCTCTTCTCTGATCCAAATAGGAGCACCAGGGTTATTTTGTGACAACCTCTAATTCAAATTTGGTGAACATGTTTTCCAAAGACACCCATTATTAATCCTTATCACGCATATCATTTTTAACCCCCGGTCCCACCAGACCTAACCGGAACAGACCATCAGTTAGAGGTCACACTGCACAAGCCAGCATATATCTACTGATATAGACCCTCTATTGCTTTTAATTATGTTTTAATGTCGATTGTATTATTATTCATGTTACTAACCATGGATCCATGAGTATATGTATTCTCTGATTTTTAAGAATTTTTAATTTGAATGCAATAAATTTTATATTGATTGTAACAAATCTTATCTAGATCTTTTAGTACACCTAGCCTCCGTTAGTTGGCGCTTGGGCCCTCCCCTCACTATCTAAGTTCTTTTAGGTGAGAGCTAGGTCTCACCTCTCCCAGGCATACAGGTGTTTTGTTGGCGCTTTGAGTAATACCAATTACATAGTACAATGGGGCTACCGTAGATAATGGAACTGCGGCAAAAGTGAAGTTAAAAGTGAAAGCCGTGTGCTTCCGTGACATTGGGGTTTGCATTATTCTGCTTGAACAGTGTTACTCCTGACAGTCTTACAAAGCAATTACTGCGTTTGGTTGTTTGGCACAATACATGATACCTCATACAGTGGGGAAAAAAAGTATTTAGTCAGTCACCAATTGTGCAAGTTCTCCCACTTAAGAAAATGAGAGAGGCCTGTAAGTTTCATCATAGGTATACCTCAACTATGAGAGACAAAATGTGGAAACAAATCCAGACAATCACATTGTCTGATTTGGAAAGAATTTATTTGCAAATTATGGTGGAAAATAAGTATTTGGTCACCTACAAACAAGCAATATTTCTGGCTCTCACATACCTGTATCTTCTTCTTTAAGAGGCTCCTTTGTCTTCCACTCATTACCTGTATTAATGGCACCTGTTTGAACTTGTTATCAGTATAAAAGACACCTGTCCACAACCTCAAACAGTCACACTCCAAACTCCACTATGGTGAAGACCAAAGAGCTGTCGAAGGACACCAGAAACAAAATTGTAGACCTGCACCAGGCTGGGAAGACTGAATCTGCAATAGGCAAGCAGCTTAGTATGAAGAAATCAACTGTGGGAGCAATATTTAGAAAATGGAAGTCATACAAGACCACTGATAATCTCCCTCAATCTGGGGCTCCACACAAGATCTCACCCCGTGGGGTCAAAATGATCACAAGAACGGTGAGCAAACATCCCAGAACCACACGGAGGGACCTAGTGAATGACCTGCAGAGAGCTGGACCAACGTAACAAAGGCTACCATCAGTAACACACTATGCTGCCAGGGACTCAGATCCTGCAGTGCCAGACGTGTCCCCCTGCTTAAGCCAGTACATGTCCGGGCCCGTCTGAAGTATGCTAGAGAGCATTTGGATGATCCAGAAGCGGATTGGGAGAATGTCATATGGTCAGATGAAACCAAAGTAGAACTGTTTGATAGAAACACAACTTGTCGTGTTTGGAGGAGAGAGAACACCATACCTACTGTGAAGCATGGGGGTGGCAACATCATGCTTTGGGGCTTTTTCTCTGCAAAGGGAACAGGACGACTGATCCGTGTACATGAAAGAATGAATGGGGCCATATATCGTGAGAGTTTGAGTGCAAACCTCCTTCCATCAGCAAGGGCATTGAAGATGAAATGTGGCTGGGTCTTTCAGCATGACAATGATCCCAAACACACCGCCCGGGCAACGAAGGAGTGGCTTCGTAAGAAGCATTTCAAGGTCCTGGAGTGGCCTAGCCAGTCTCCAGATCTCAACCCTATAGAAAACCTTTGGAGGGAGTTGAAAGTCTGTGTTGCCCAGCAACAGCCCCAAAACATCACTGCTCTAGAGGAGATCTGCATGCAGGAATGGGCCTACATACCAGCAACAGTGTGTGAAAACCTTTTGAAGACTTACAGAAAACGTTTGACCTCTGTCATTGCCAACAAAGGATATATAACAAAGTATTTAGATGAACTTTTGATATTGACCAAATACTTATTTTCCACCATAATTTGCAAATAAATTCTTTCCAAATCAGACAATGTGATTGTCTGGATTTGTTTCCACATTTTGTCTCTCATAGTTGAGGTATATCTATGATGAAAATTACAGGCCTCTCTCATCTTCTTAAGTGGGAGAACTTGCACAATTGGTGGCTGACTAAATACTTTTTTTCCCCACTGTACATCAGGGGCCTGGTGATTTAGATTTTTTAGCATTATATTGTAATGTGCGTCTCTTCACATCCAGAACCTGCATAGCTAGACAAACAGCTCTCAAGTTAAAATTTGCCTTTTTAAAGTTCTTTAAGGGACCTACATTGTTGATGAGACATTTTAGATAATCTCTCCAGAACAGAGAGCTTTATATCATCAGGTCCCTTTAGATGGCCCACTAGACCCATTCATTTCCATTGAAAATTGGGTGATACCTTACTCACAGACACCTTAGTCAAACAACAGATAACTCAATCCATAACCCATTTAATTCGAGAAAATTTGACATCAGAAGTCTCTCAGGGCACACTATGGGAAGCAGATAAAAGTGTAATGGGGGAGAACTCATTAAAATTAAAGCTCATAGAACTAAACTATATAGACTCCAACAACAAGAATAGCTACAACAGATTCTTCACTTAGATCACCTACACAAATTAAAGGGACATAATACTCATATGCTAAATCACTTGAGACTGATGCAGTATAACTGTAAAAAGCTGACAGGAAAATACCACCTGAGCATCTCAATGTAAAAAAGGAAGATATTTTACCTCACAATTTCCTCAGCTCACCAAGAGTAAGTCCTGTGTAACTATAAAAGACAAAACAAAGGGGCGCCTCATGTGTGGTATCAACAAATTCAAATGTGCCACAGAAGATTTAAAGCCAAATGGGTACTCACAAGGCGTTGGAGCACACCTATGTGCTAGTAGGAACAGGCTGCAGATTTTACCAGGTGTGACAGCTCACCCACAAAGGCTATCAGTCATTAGATATTGGATGAGCACACCTATGTGCTAGTAGGAACAAGCTGGCAGATTTGGATATGGTGTGTCAGCTCACCACCAAGGGATTTTTTCTTCAATGTACAGTAACCAGGTGTGGCAAAATCCTGTTTTTTAGGCTCTCATTCAAGCAGGTGCAGGTAAATGGAACCACTCACAAAGGTATTTTTGTAAGATAAAAATACTATTTATTATAAAAACAAAATTAAAAAGTAAATGTACAAAAGAGTGGAAGGGGGGTGTACAATCTTGCCCCCTATAAATGCAACACGTTTCTCGGCATACAAGCCATTTCTTCAGGCTTGTATGCCGAGAAACGCGTTGCATTTATATGGGGCAAGATTGTACACCCCCCCTTCCACTCTTTTGTACATTTACTTTTTAATTTTGTTTTTATAATAAATAGTATTTTTATCTTAAAAAAATACCTTTGTGAGTAGTTCTATTAACCTGCACCTGCTTGAATGGGAGCCTAAAAAACAGGATTTTGCCACACCTGGTTACTGTACATTGAAGAAAAAATCCCTTGGTGGTGAGCTGACACACCATATCCAAATCTGCCAGCTTGTTCCTACTAGCACATAGGTGTGCTCATCCAGTATCTAATGACTGATATCCTTTGTGGGTGAGCTTTCACACCTGGTAAAATCTGCAGCCTGTTCCTACTAGCACATAGGTGTGCTCCAAAACCTTGTGATTACCCATTTGGCTTTAAATCTTCTGTGGCACATTTGAATTTGTTGATACCACACATGAGGCGCCCCTTTGTTTTGTCTTTTATAGTATTCCTGGACCTTTCTTGGTGAGGAGGAGGCAGCCATCGTTTGGAAGAAAACATACTCTTTTCTGAATTTGAACTTTCATCCAGTATTACCCTGGTTGTATTATTGTTGGGAACTCCAAATGTATTTTTAACTTCATATGCATATCTATTTGTCATTTGAAACATCACAAATTATAGATTAGCGCCCCCCCCCCCCCCGTGCTGTTTCCCGGTTTAGATTAAGTCTTGTGTAAAAGGTTATACTTTAGCTGCTGTCCAGCTGCAGGTAAAAAAAAATAAAAAAAATAAATAAATGATGAAATGAACTACAGTCAATCAGCATCAGCAGTGCTGAGGTCATGAACTCTTTTACTGTGATCTCATGAGATTTTACTTAACTCTCATAAGATTTCATAGTAAACTTCCTTAAACTGAATAGGGAAATAACACGAGTGTGCATGAAGCTCACTAAATTGCCTGTCCCGGGACAGACAAACTGATTTGCTGATTAAAGTCCTTTGTAATGGGATTTGAATACTTAGGACATTTTGAGGTAAAATATCTTTCTTTTTTACATAGAGATGTTCAGGTGATATTTTCTAGTAAACTTTTTACAGTTATGCTGCATCACTTTCAAGTGTTTCAACATTTGGGTATCATGGCCCTTAAATCCAACCGATAGCGATATTTTGCATTCACTTGACCAGAGTAGGCAGAAACTGAACAAACTTTTGGATACTAAAGCCCAGAGATCAGCATTCCATTTACAAAAAAAAAAAAAAAATCATACAGAAGGTAAGTGGGTAAACTATTTACAAGAGCCCTCAAGAAAAAGCAAATTTCAAACTTTAAACAACGCCTCACACATCTAACAGCTAAAACTATTGTAGACTCTATCTCAATAGGAAGGTCTTTCAGGGACTATTACACCAAACTTTACAACCTTTTTACCCATCTTTTATAGAAACACTTGCCGAGACTACCTTCTTTCAATAAATACCCCACAAGTTACACCAGAAATGTAAAATGCTCTTTAACAGCCTATCAGCATTGAAGAACTACACAACACAATTAAGTCACTGCCCCCAGGGAAGGGCCCAGGCCCAGATGGATTCAGCAGCACATATTATAAAACCTTTAGGGATTTACTGAGTCCACACCTATTAAGCTTATTCCAAAACATTGATCATGATAATCCCTTCCCCACATCCATTTTAGAAGCACACATTAGTGTACTTCCAAAACCTGGGAAAAGCCCAGATCAACCACCTAACTTTAGACCCATCTCATTGCTTAATGTAGATCTAACATTATATTCCAAAATTTTAGCTGTTAGAATGAATCCCATTTTACCACACATTATTCACCAGGACCAATCAGGTTTTGTTCTAGGGAGGGAGGCAAAAGATAATACTATTAAAAGTGTCCAAATCATCCAATATGCTACTCTAAATAACATTCCAATGGTCCTCCTGTCGACAGATGCTGAAAAAGCATTTGGCAGGTTGGACTGGGCATTTCTTCATCTTACTCTCCAAAAATATGGGATACCGGATAGCTTTCTTTTAAAACAAATTTGCACTGTACTCAGCTCCCTTAGCTAGAGTATGTGTGAATGGGACTCTCACTGATCCCTTTACCATCTTGAATGGAACAAAGCAGGGCTGCCCCCTCTCACTATTATTGTTTGTACTTTCCATAGAGATTCTTTTAATACAGCTCCAACAGAACCCTATATAACAGACACCCTCCTAAACTCAGGCTCCCACAAACTAGCACTTTTCCCAGATGACTTATTGCTTTTCTTGACTTCACCTCAAAAATCTCTCCCCCCAACCATAACAACCTTAGAAGCATATGGCAACCTTTCTAATTACTTGATTAATCTAAGTAAATCTGAGATCCTACCTTTGCAAATGTCTACCCAAGATAGATTAAAGGGACAGTCAACACCAGATTTTTTGTTGTTTAAAAAGATAGATAATTCCTTTATTACCCATTCCACAGTTTTGCATAACCAACACAGTTATAATAATACTTGTTTTACCTCTGTGATTACCTTGTATCCAAGCCTCTGCAAACTGCCCCCTTATATCAGTTCTTTTGACAGACTTGCATTTTAGCCAATCAGTGCTGACTCCTAGGTAACTTCACATGCGTGTGCTCAATGTTATCTATATGACACACATGAATTAACCCCCTCTAGTGGGGAAAAACTGTCAAAATGCATTCAGATTAGAGGCGGCCTTCAAGGTCTAAGAAATTAGCATATGAGCCTACTTAGGTTTAGCTTTCAACTAAGAATACCAAGAGAACAAAGCAAAATAAGTGATGAAAGTAAATTAGAAAGTTGTTTAAAATCACATGCCCTTTTTTAATCATGAAAGTTTATTTTGGACTTGACTGTCCCTTTAACTCTATTGCAGACCACTCCTTTCATCATATCCACACATAGTATCAGGGCCGTTTATTTGGCAGCGGGCAGCAGCCAGGGGTGCAAGGAAAAATAAAGGGGCAGTAAAAACTCCCAGCTTGCAAGCTGCTCTATATTTAAATTTTAAAAAAGACAACTTTTAAATAAGCCATTAAAAGAAAAAAAAATTCTGCATTTTTAATCAGCCGGTGTTCTAAAGATACTGGTATACCATAGGAATGTGTATACTACGTCACATTCGGTGACGTATTATCAGCTAATGGAGGGGTGTGGCGCTCAATGCGCATGCTCAAGAGGCCCAACCTCCTCCAAACATCTGTTTAAGGAGCTTTATTAGATAACAACGGATCGCAGGATTCTATGGACCGTAATCTGCAATGCACACGGCCCTACTTCTCAGTGATTCATTGTACGCCGCTGACTTGTGTAACCTCTGGGTCACATACTATCTATAGTGAGTGTATCTATAGCTGGCACTGTGTAACCTCTGGGTCACATACTATCTATTGTGAGTGTATCTATAGCTGGCACTGTGTAACCTCTGGGTCACATACTATCTATAGTGAGTGTATCTATAAGTGGCACTGTGTAACCTCTGGGTCACATACTATCTATAGTGAGTGTATCTATAGCTGGCACTGTGTAACCTCTGGGTCACATACTATCTATTATGAGTGTATCTGTAGCTGGCACTGTGTAACCTCTGGGTCACATACTATCTATAGGGAGTGTATCTATAGCTGGCACTGTGTAACCTCTGGGTCACATACTATCTATAGTGAGTGTATCTATAGCTGGCACTGTGTAACCTCTGGGTCACATACTATCTATAGGGAGTGTATCTATAGCTGGCACTGTGTAACCTCTGGGTCACATACTATCTATAGTGAGTGTATCTATAGCTGGCACTGTGTAACCTCTGGGTCACATACTATCTATTGTGAGTGTATCTGTAGCTGGCACTGTGTAACCTCTGGGTCACATACTATCTATAGTGAGTGTATCTATAGCTGGCACTGTGTAACCTCTGGGTCACATACTATCTATAGTGAGTGTATCTATAGCTGGCACTGTGTAACCTCTGGGTCACATACTATCTATAGTGAGTGTATCTATAGCTGGCACTGTGTAACCTCTGGGTCACATACTATCTATAGGGAGTGTATCTATAGCTGGCACTGTGTAACCTCTGGGTCACATACTATCTATAGTTAGTGTATCTATAGCTGGCACTGTGTAACCTCTGGGTCACATACTATCTATAGTGAGTGTATCTATAGCTGGCACTGTGTAACCTCTGGGTCACATACTATCTATAGTTAGTGTATCTATAGTTGGCACTGTGTAACCTCTGGGTCACATACTATCTATAGTGAGTGTATCTATAGCTGGCACTGTGTAACCTCTGGGTCACATACTATCTATAGTTAGTGTATCTATAGCTGGCACTGTGTAACCTCTGGGTCACATACTATCTATAGTGAGTGTATCTGTAGCTGGCACTGTGTAACCTCTGGGTCACATACTATCTATAGTGAGTGTATCTATAGCTGGCACTGTGTAACCTCTGGGTCACATACTATCTATAGTGAGTGTATCTATAGCTGGCACTGTGTAACCTCTGGGTCACATACTATCTATAGGGAGTGTATCTATAGCTGGCACTGTGTAACCTCTGGGTCACATACTATCTATGGTGAGTGTATCTATAGCTGGCACTGTGTAACCTCTGTGTCACATACTATCTATAGTGAGTGTATCTATAGCTGGCACTGTGTAACCTCTGGGTCACATACTATCTATAGGGAGTGTATCTATAGCTGGCACTGTGTAACCTCTGGGTCACATACTATCTATGGTGAGTGTATCTATAGCTGGCGCTGTGTAACCTCTGGGTCACATACTATCTATAGTGAGTGTATCTATAGCTGGCACTGTGTAACCTCTGTGTCACATACTATCTATAGTGAGTGTATCTATAGCTGGCACTGTGTAACCTCTGGGTCACATACTATCTATTGTGAGTGTATCTGTAGCTGGCACTGTGTAACCTCTGGGTCACATACTATCTATAGTGAGTGTATCTATAAGTGGCACTGTGTAACCTCTGGGTCACATACTATCTATAGTGAGTGTATCTGTAGCTGGCACTGTGTAACCTCTGGGTCACATACTATCTATAGTGAGTGTATCTATAGCTGGCACTGTGTAACCTCTGGGTCACATACTATCTATTGTGAGTGTATCTGTAGCTGGCACTGTGTAACCTCTGGGTCACATACTATCTATAGTGAGTGTATCTGTAGCTGGCACTGTGTAACCTCTGGGTCACATACTATCTATAGTGAGTGTATCTATAAGTGGCACTGTGTAACCTCTGGGTCACATACTATCTATAGTGAGTGTATCTATAGCTGGCGCTGTGTAACCTCTGGGTCACATACTATCTATAGTGAGTGTATCTATAGCTGGCACTGTGTAACCTCTGGGTCACATACTATCTATAGTGAGTGTATCTATAGCTGGCACTGTGTAACCTCTGGGTCACATACTATCTATAGTGAGTGTATCTATAGCTGGCACTGTGTAACCTCTGGGTCACATACTATCTATAGTGAGTGTATCTATAGCTGGCGCTGTGTAACCTCTGGGTCACATACTATCGCCGCCGACTACACCAAAACATTTTTAAACTTATGTTTGGAATAAAGGCTATATTTTTCTATGAAGTCCGGTGACTGCTCCAATATTTTATTCCGGTGGGGTAGGGAAGGTGATGGTGTGTGGTGTGGGTATCATGACAGTAGCACTATGCTGTCACATTTGTCACTGTCTACATTATATTGAATAAAGAGACCGCAGTGCGCATGTGCTCAGTGAAGGCTAATAGCCTCTATAAATTATGATTACGGGCCATATATTTCCTCAACCCGTTGTTTAATTTACATCAGCTGTTTGGAGGAGGTTGGGCCTCTTGCGCATGCACATTGAGCGCAACACCCCTCCAGCAGCTTAGTCACATGACCTAAAGTGATGTGGTATACACATTCCTATGCGGTATACAATTTTCTTTAGAACACCGGTATGCGCAGTAAAATTAGCACACCCGACTGAACACTGATACTAATATTGCTTTACATGAGAGGATTGATGATCACATGTCATGCTGCTGCACGCACTAGAGTTCCTAAGGCAGCATATGTCCTGAAGTGAGGTGAAAGGTTAGGCACACTGTGGCTGGGAAGAAGTGCAGGGATCACAGCCACACGTCTCCCAGTAAAGCCTTGTAACATGACAGCGCTAGCGATAGCCTGAGAGCAGACAAACTCCCCTGCTGAACTTAGCACAGAAGGAGGGGGGGGGCTTTCAGCATGGAGGAGATAGCCGACAAGTAGGTAAGTTTATTACTTTGAAAAATGCTCAATTTTTTTGCTGCTGGTTTTATTGCCTTCTTTTTCCACTCTGCATGGTCATATAACACACAGCCAGTATCAGTTTATGCTGTGTCTCCAGCAAACTTTCCCTGCTTTTGTCTGTTATGAAACAGTGGGGAAAGTGGAGAAGTGGGACTTAGCAGTGTTTAGTTTAATTGGAACTTACTACATTAAATGTATTAAAAAAGCTAAATGGTCAGATAAATATGCCCCCTTCTACAATTTTTTTCTAGAAATTGTGTGTCTATATGTGTGTGAGTGTGTATGTATGTATGTATATATGTATGCATGTGTGTGTGTGTGTATGTATATATGTGTGTATGTGTATCTATGTGTGTATGTGTGTATATATGTGTGTATGTGTGTATATATGTGTGTATGTGTGTGTGTGTGTATGTATATGTGTGTGTATGTATGTATATATGTGTGTATGTGTATATATGTGTGTATGTGTGTATATATGTGTGTATGTGTGTATGTGTATATATGTGTGTATATATGTGTGTGTATGTGTATGTGTGTATGTATGTATATATGTGTGTGTATGTATATATATATATATATATATATATATATATATATATATATGTGTGTGTGTATGTATGTATGTATATATGTATGCATGTGTGTGTGTGTATGTATGTATATATATGTGTGTGTATGTATATATATATACATGAATTAGCAAGAAAGAAAAAATCCTGGAAAAATTGAATACCAGGATAAAAGACAGGGAATTCAGCACTCTTTTTGTCAAAAAAGGTTTATTTAGCTCAAAAAAATATTTAGTAAAGTGTATCCAAAGTTACAGCTGAAATGGCTACAAGAGAGATCAATCTCTGGCACTGAAATATCCAAGACTGAGTTGTCTTAGAAACATTTTAGCAATAGGTAAATTCACAAGTGACCAAGTAGTGTATATATCAAAAACATAAAAATAATATGCAAACCTGACCGGTCAGGGGTGAGTGTTCATGCATGAACAGGATACAATACCAAAAAACGTAATGGCTATATTATGACAGACATGAATATCTCTATGTACTCACTACAGTGTTAGTGAGATGTGTTACTTGGGAGACAATAGTCAGACTGCTACACCCTACTGCAAACAGCACCTTTAAAATATAAGGCAAGCTGCCGAGCAGATATAGAAATGGGATCTAAGTCGTTTACAGATATGAATAGTACAGATTCAAGCATAAGCATAGTAATGTACATACATAGTATTGCTGAAATATATTATTGGGGAACAATTATCAAACTACTACACACTGATGCGTACGGCACCTTATTAGATAAGGCCTAATGCTGGGCAGGTATAGTAATGGGATCTAAGTAGTTAATGATAATGTGCCTCAAAATATGTACATCTGTCTTTAGATAAGCAAGCAAAAGCAAAAAAAGCAAAGGTAGAGTTTGCTCAGCAGGGATTAGTAATAAGCAGGTAGTAGCGTGTTTTGTGAGTCACTGTAGAGGTCCTTCGCATTAGGTCATATATGCATAAGATAGAAAAAGTCATAGAGGGATGACAAGCATAATGCAAAGTGAGGAATTGCAAATCAGTTATGCATAATGTTAGTATGCTTTGAGCGAAGGTTAAAGTTAGCAATCTCTTATGTACTTAGTGACTTCTGTTTCAACCCTCTCTGCAGGGTGACAATGTCCAGATCGAACATAAATTTGCCTATTGATCAGGTCAAAATTATGACAACATACGACCTGTCTCCTGTATTGTCCTCAAGCTGATGCATAATGTATAGTCATTAATGGTTTCCCAAAAACATCCAGACTTCTTCGAATGCGTATGCTTGCTATGTATCCGTTCAGTGGCGTTCACACTGACCACATGTACCGTGTCGGCTTGTCCAATGCCGATGCGCGTTTCACCCGCTGGGTGTGTCGGGCTTTGTCAGGGCGTGATGACGTAGGGAGCATCTCATCTCCCTTTTAAGCTTACTAAGTTTCACGCCCCTATTCAAGGATTCTATGGTCCAATCATACTAGAAGAGGATAAGTTAAAAACAGACTTTCTGTGTTAGATAGTTGAAATACAGACATGTCAAACCGGGCTAGTAAGCCCTAATAGAGAGGTAGATGTATATACACAAGTTAGATCATATTTTGGTCATTTGTGTTCTGAAAATAAAGTTACAAAAATTACAAGCATAAGGATACCTATGGCGAAAACAGCCCTAAATTTAAAATACTCAAAGGATTAATTAGCCTCGTTACTGGAAATAAGAATTTTTAGTTAGGTGTAGAATTATAGTTCTCACTATTGTAGATAGTAATTTTACATCATATTACGATATATACATGTCTGAAATAGAGAAATAAGGATAGGGTTATGACAATAACCATTCTTTATAGGAAGCAGGCCATGTCTATTCTATCATTTAACCCATTGGGTATCTGGATTTGTAGGATCATAATCCACCTACATTCTTTCTGGAGGAGGACTTTGTCGTTATCACCCCGTCTATTATTGGTAATACCTCTGTCAATACCAATGAATGAGAGAGAGTCAGGATTACAGGCATGAACTTCTTTAAAGTGTTTAGCCACATTACTTTGGGATTTTTATATTTTATGTCATCCCTATGCTCAGTTATCCTGTCTTTTATGGCTCTCCTGGTTTTACCCACGTAGAAACGTGGGCAACTGCAGGAGAGGAGGTAAATAACACCTTCAGTACTGCATGTAATGTGGTGTTTCAACTTATATATTTTGCCTGTGTGAGTTGAAAATATTTTGGTTTTCACCATGTATTTGCAAGCCACACATCTTCCACATGGATGATTTCCAGTGGATCTATGTGTAGTAAGCCAATCTGTTTGTTTTTTGATTGACACATACTGGCTTCTCACAAATTTGTCTCTTAGATTGGGTGCCCTTCTGGCAGTCATGTTGGGGTGATCTCCTACCTCCCTAGATACCCCTTCATCGCTCGTTAGAATATGCCAGTTCTTTTCCAGTATCATTCTCAGAGCTGTCCAATGACCATTATAATCTGCAATCAATCTGATTGTACCTTGTACAGCCTTTCGTTTGGGCATTAAAAGTTGCTCACGGTTCGAGTGAGCTGCTTCATTAAGAGCTCTGTTTACTACTCTTTTGGAGTACCCCCTGTCTAAAAACCGTTTGTGCATCTCTATGGCATGCTCATAGTATTTGGTTTTAGTGGAGCAGTTCCGACGTAGTCTCAGGAACTGCCCCTTAGGTATCCCCTTTTTTGAGATGGTCGGGATGGTGGCTTGTGGCAAGAAGCAAACTATTAGTTGCAGTGGTTTTTCGAAAATTCTCAGTCACAATAGAGCCCTGATTGAGATTAATCTTAATCTCCAAAAATGATATTTCCTCCTTACTGCTTTGCAGTGTGAGAAAGATATTTTTATCATTTTTATTGAGAGTTTCTACAAAGTCAGAAAGGCCCATTTCAGAGCCCTCCCATATGAGGAAAATGTCATCCACATATCTTAGCCATATGTGGATGCTTTCCTCAAAGAGAGGGCTCTAATAGACATCCTCCATTTCCCAGGCTCCCAAATGTAGGCATGCATAAGTGGGGGCACATGTCGCCCCCATAGCAGTCCCTTGCTGCTGTACATACACTTTGTTGTCGAAGAGAAATACGTTGTTTGTCAATATGAACTCCAGCAGTTCCATGACAAAGTCAGTGTGTTGTTGTGTTTGTGTACCTTTCATCATTAGAAAGTGGTTGCATGCTTTAAGACCAACGTTGTGTGGGATTGATGAATATAATCCTTCCACGTCCAAGCAGGCCATAATGGCTCCTGGAGGGACTGAAAGATTATCGATTTTCCTTAGAAAGTCAGCCGTGTCTAGGATATATGATGGTAATGTGCTTAGAAATGGTCTAAGGAAGTAATCTACATAATTACCTAGATTTTCGGTTAGGCTGCCAATGTCTGCAATTATTGGGCGGCCGGGTGGATGATTAGCGTTTTTATGTATTTTGGGGATACAATAAAAAACAGGTGTTATAGGATACTCACAGTAGAGATATTTCTGTTCAGAATTTGTAATCAGGCCTTCACTCTTAGCCTTTTTTAGTATATTGAAAAGCTTAAATTGTAGGGAAGATGTTGGATTATACGTCAATGATTTATAATGCTTCTTATTCAGAAGCTGACGTTTTGCTTCCAGGACATACATGCTCTCATCCCAAAGGACCAGGTTTCCACCTTTGTCCGCGGGCTTGATCACAAAACCTTTTGCATTTATAAGATCATTAAGTGCTTTGCGTTCAGGTATTGTTAGGTTATCATCAACTATTCCTGTAAATGATAGTTGATTCACCTCTTTCTCAACCTGTTTTACAAAAATATTGACTGCTGGCACCATTGAGAGTTGCGGCATATACTTAGATTTCGCCTTAAATTTAGAAGTAGTTTTGTTAAAGTAAGGAGTATCCTTATTTTGGGTAGGGGCATATTGGCTGCCTTCATTCTCTTCTAGAAGGCTCTGTAGGTCATCTACCGTGGACTTGTCATCCAGGGTGATGGAGACATCGTCTACTAGGTGTTTACTTTTGCCCTTCATTAATTGTGACAGATGGAGATCTTTTGTGAAGTTAAACTTATCAAGGTAATTAGTTGGGCAGAAGGAAAGGCCTCAGCTCTGAGTTTGACCTGTTTTAAGTAAAACAGGTCAAACTCAGAGCTGAGACATCCAGCATAGAGAATTATATAAAAAACAACATCATACCTAGGGGGCTACGATTGAGACTAGACCCCTGAACCAATCTAAGGGAAGATGAAGGAGGAGAAGCATTTATGGAGGACTGGAATTCCAGTCTAACTGAGTGCTCCATCATTTTGATGGGAAAAATGGTTAAGCGCAACAAAGAAAAAGACTGGACAAGACAATCACACAGGCAGAGGAGTGCCTAAAAATTGTTAATACCTTTTCCAGCAACCTAAACTTCGCGAAACTTAATGAAGAAATTAAAGTACAGATTGCTAGATTACAAAATGACATCAAATTGAGGAAAGGTAGGAAACTCTCCAGAGATAATGATGATTATAAGAACAATAAGGTTTATAACTATTTGTCAGTAAGGGGCACTTATGACTCTGGCACGGATGTGTCTGACGTAGAATCAGAACATCATAGACCTATTACAGAAAAATCACATTCTTCTTTTTTAGGGGAAGGAGGAGAGGAGGCAGGAAGAGAAGGTGGAGGAGGGACAAGTTCAGACTCACGAGAGAGGAGATATCCCTCCAGACAACGGAGACAAGAACAGAATCAGGGGAATTACACGAGGGGCAGACCCCGGCGATTCCGGGGACGCAGGGGATACTAAAGACAGCAGAAGAAGGCCTCCAGATAATTAATCTATCTTCATTTAAGTTAAACCTCGCTCATATAGAGGTACTTAAAAAAGGCCTTTCCTTCTGCCCAACTAATTACCTTGATAAGTTTAACTTCACAAAATATCTCCATCTGTTTGCCCGAAAAATTGTGCTGTCACAATTAATGAAGGGCAAAAGTAAACACCTAGTAGACGATGTCTCCATCACCCTGGATAACAAGTCCACCGTAGATGACCTACAGAGCCTTCTAGAAGAGAATGAAGGCAGCCAATATGCCCCTACCCAAATTAAGGATACTCCTTACTTTAACAAAACTACTTCTAAATTTAAGGTGAAATCTAAGTATATGCCGCAACTCTCAATGGTGCCAGCAGTCAATATTTTTGTAAAACAGGTTGAGAAAGAGGGGAATCAACTATCATTTACAGGAATAGTTGATGATAACCTAACAATACCTGAACGCAAAGCACTTAATGATCTTATAAATGCAAAAGGTTTTGTGATCAAGCCCGCGGACAAAGGTGGAAACCTGGTCCTTTGGGATGAGAGCATGTATGTCCTGGAAGCAAAACGTCAGCTTCTGAATAAGAAGCACTATAAATCATTGACGTATAATCCAACATCTTCCCTACAATTTAAGCTTTTCAATATACTAAAAAAGGCTAAGAGTGAAGGCCTGATTACAAATTCTGAACAGAAATATCTCTACTGTGAGTATCCTATAACACCTGTTTTTTATTGTATCCCCAAAATACATAAAAACGCTAATCATCCACCCGGCCGCCCAATAATTGCAGGTATTGGCAGCCTAACCGAAAATCTAGGTAATTATGTAGATTACTTCCTTAGACCATTTCTAAGCACATTACAATCATATATCCTAGACACGGCTGACTTTCTAAGGAAAATCGATAATCTTTCAGTCCCTCCAGGAGCCATTATGGCCTGCTTGGACGTGGAAGGATTATATTCATCAATCCCACACGACGTTGGTCTTAAAGCATGCAACCACTTTCTAACGATGAGAGGTACACAAACACAACAACACACTGACTTTGTCATGGAACTGCTGGAGTTCATATTGACAAACAACGTATTTCTCTTCGACAACAAAGTGTATGTACAGCAGCAAGGGACTGCTATGGGGGCGACACGTGCCCCCACTTATGCATGCCTACATTTGGGAGCCTGGGAGATGGAGGATGTCTATCAGAGCCCTCTCTTTGAGGAAAACATCCACATATGGCTAAGATATGTGGATGACATTTTCCTCATATGGGAGGGCTCTGAAATGGGCCTTTCTGACTTTGTAGAAACTCTCAATAAAAATGATAAAAATATCTTTCTCACACTGCAAAGCAGTAAGGAGGAAATATCCTTTTTGGATATTAAGATTAATCACAATCAGGGCTCTATTGTGACTGAGAATTTTCGAAAAACCACTGCAACTAATAGTTTGCTTCTTGCCACAAGCCACCATCCCGACCATCTCAAAAAGGGGATACCTAATGGGCAGTTCCTGAGACTACGTCGAAACTGCTCCACTAAAACCAAATACTATGAGCATGCCATAGAGATGCACAAACGGTTTTTAGACAGGGGGTACTCCAAAAGAGTAGTAAACAGAGCTCTTAATGAAGCAGCTCACTCGAACCGTGAACAACTTTTAATGCCCAAACGAAAGGCTGTACAAGGTACAATCAGATTGATTGCAGATTATAATTGTCATTGGACAGCTCTGAGAATGATACTGGAAAAGAACTGGCATATTCTAACGAGCGATGAAGGGGTATCTAGGGAGGTAGGAGATCACCCCAACATGACTGCCAGAAGGGCACCCAATCTAAGAGACAAATTTGTGAGAAGCCAATATGTGTCAATCAAAAAACAAACAGATTGGCTTACTACACATAGATCCACTGGAAATCATCCATGTGGAAGATGTGTGGCTTGCAAATACATGGTGAAAACCAAAATATTTTCAACTCACACAGGCAAAATATATAAGTTGAAACACCACATTACATGCAGTACTGAAGGTGTTATTTATCTCCTCTCCTGCAGTTGCCCACGTTTCTACGTGGGTAAAACCAGGAGAGCCATAAAAGACAGGATAACTGAGCATAGGGATGACATAAAATATAAAAATCCCAAAAGTAATGTGGCTAAACACTTTGAAGAAGTTCATGCCTGTAATCCTGACTCTCTCTCATTCATTGGTATTGACAGAGGTATTACCAATAATAGAGGGGGTGATAACGACAAAGTCCTCCTCCAGAAAGAATGTAGGTGGATTACGATCCTACAAACCCAGATACCCAATGGGTTAAATGATAGAATAGACATGGCCTGCTTCCTATAAAGAATGGTTATTGTCATAACCCTATCCTTATTTCTCTATTTCAGACATGTATATATCGTAATATGATGTAAAATTACTATCTACAATAGTGAGAACTGTAATTCCACACCTAACTATAATTTCTTATTTCCAGTAACGAGGCTAATTAATCCTTTGAGTATTTTAAATTTAGGGCAGTTTTCGCCATAGGTATCCTTATGCTTGTAATTTTTGTAACTTTATTTTCAGAACACAAATGACCAAAATATGACCTAACTTGTGTATATACATCTACCTCTCGATTAGGGCTTACTAGCCCGGTTTGACATGTCTGTATTTCAACTATCTAACACAGAAAGTCTGTTTTTAACTTATCCTCTTCTAGTATGATTGGACCATAGAATCCTTGATTAGGGGCGTGAAACTTAGTAAGCTTAAAAGGGAGATGAGATGCTCCCTACGTCATCACACCCTGACGAAGCCCGACACACCCAGCGGGTGAAACGCGCGTCGGCATTGGACAAGCCGACACGGTACATGTGGTCAGTGTGAACGCCACTGAACGGATACATAGCAAGCATACGCATTCGAAGAAGTCTGGATGTTTTTGGGAAACCATTAATGACTATACATTATGCATCAGCTTGAGGACAATACAGGAGACAGGTCGTATGTTGTCATAATTTTGACCTGATCAATAGGCAAATTTATGTTCGATCTGGACATTGTCACCCTGCAGAGAGGGTTGAAACAGAAGTCACTAAGTACATAAGAGATTGCTAACTTTAACCTTCGCTCAAAGCATACTAACATTATGCATAACTGATTTGCAATTCCTCACTTTGCATTATGCTTGTCATCCCTCTATGACTTTTTCTATCTTATGCATATATGACCTAATGCGAAGGACCTCTACAGTGACTCACAAAACACGCTACTACCTGCTTATTACTAATCCCTGCTGAGCAAACTCTACCTTTGCTTTTTTTGCTTTTGCTTGCTTATCTAAAGACAGATGTACATATTTTGAGGCACATTATCATTAACTACTTAGATCCCATTACTATACCTGCCCGGCATTAGGCCTTATCTAATAAGGTGCCGTACGCAGCAGGGTGTAGTAGTTTGATAATTGTTCCCCAATAATATATTTCAGCAATACTATGTATGTACATTACTATGCTTATGCTTGAATCTGTACTATTCATATCTGTACAATACCTTGAGGTACATAGTCAGAAACGACTTAGATCCCATTTCTATATCTGCTCAGCAGTTTGCCTTATATTTTAAAGGTGCCGTTTGCAGTAGGGTGTAGCAGTCTGACTATTGTCTCCCAAGTAACACATCTCACTAACACTGTAGTGAGTACATAGAGATATTCATGTCTGTCATAATATAGCCATTACGTTTTTTGGTATTGTATCCTGTTCATGCATGAACACTCACCCCTGACCGGTCAGGTTTGCTTATTATTTTTATGTTTTTGATATATACACTACTTGGTCACTTGTGAATTTACCTATTGATAAAATATTTTTAAGACAACTCAGTCTTGGAAATTTCAGTGCCAGAGATTGATCTCTCTTGTAGCCATTTCAGCTGTTACTTTGGATACACTTTACTAAATATTTTTTTGAGCTAAATAAACCTTTTTTGACAAAAAGAGTGCTGAATTCCCTGTCTTTTATCCTGGTATTCAATTTTTCCAGGATTTTTTCTTTCTTTCTAATTCATGTAATTTATTTCAAGGGTCCGCACCACATATTTGATTCATTCATGGCCATACCAGTATTCACTTAGGAACTGTATGGTTTTTTCCTATTAGCTCCCAGCAGCTGCGTCCCCTCCGTAACTTTTCCTCTATATATATATATATATATATATATATATATATATATATATATATATATATATATATATATATATATATATATATATATATATATATATATATATATATAAGAACAAAAGAATGGTCAGCGCTCAAAGTTAATGTATGAACTGCTATTTACAATAAATATATATTCTCATCCACTATTAAGAATAAATATATTTATATAGATATATGTCTCTATATATGCAACAATTTATAGTTAGTGCAAATGGCAGTCTTATTCGGATGGAAAGTCTGTGGATGTATAATATTCCATATAGTCCACAAAGCTAGTTCCCGTGTGCTATAGGTGTGGGCAGCCCGTCTGGTCTAAAGATGATCCCCCGCAAGGTGAGGTTCTTCTCGAATTGTCTGGAAAAGTATAGAAGGAGACAGGCGCACAGGGGCACACTTCGTGTAATACGTTCACAGAAGTAACATAAAAAGCAAACAGTGGGGGAATTATCCGCGCTCACCTGGTGTACCCTCAAGTAGTGAGGTACTAGAAGTGCACTTATATGGTTGTACTCTGTTCCTTTTCTCCCTTCTCGTGTGTCCGCGATCCTCCGGTATTAGGTGTATCTTCAGTGGATCACCGTTATCCGTTGTCAGTGATAAGGGGAGTGGGGGATATTATATGTATAGAGGTGTGTGTATAGTCTATATATCTCAATTGACCACACAATACACTATAGTATAACAGAGATTATAAAACCATATATTTATTTTGAATAGTATAAAACAGACACACTTGTCTGATTAGGATGCAAGTAGAACAAACATATATATACAATGGTAGTGAGCCGTAGTGCTGCCCGGTAATAAGATCCTTATACAAAAGGTCTGTTTCCAAATGCATACACTAAATTGCTCCACAACCGTTAAAACGTTAGAAGTTAACAGTATCACAGATATCCAAATATACAAGTATACAAGTAAGGAGCACCAAAGGTATCAATCGGAGCTAATAAGGCTAATTTCGTTGCCCAGCAACCGATTACCTTATGCAGCTCCGTGTATGCTGTGCACTCGAAAGCGTGCAGGTGTGACGTGTGGTGGGGGGCGGAGCCTAACGCGTTTCGTAACCAATGGGTTACTTCATCAGAGGTGTGGGCCGCCCCCCAACCTAGCTCTATAAATGCATGTGGCTGTGGCTGATTGGCCAAGTGTTAGCCCCTCGGTCGCCATTTTGTTTAAGGGCAAGTGGCCAGGTTTTACTGTTCTACTAAACCCAGTATTTTTAGTTTTCTTTTTCGTTAGTCATGCATTTGAAATTGACAATAGATTTTTAGTTCCAAGTTGGCAATCAAACTTTTTGTGTGCTTGTTTGTAACTTTGAGTGTTACTATATCAAATTGAAGTATCCAGTTAGAAACGATACTTAATAGAGTAAGGTCTATATAAAAAATAATCGTAAAATATATATATACACAGTAAACCTAACGAATTGTATTGTGACTATCATTTTAAAAAATGTTTAAGAATAGGTACAGAATTACTGTAATGTTATTAAAAATAGGTACAGAATTACTGGGATACGTTATGTATACTCGTATTATTTCTTCCTATTATTTGTTAATGAAGAAAGGATACTTAAAAGAACAAGAAATGTCAGAACACCATAAAATTAGCATATTCTTAAAAGGGGAGATAAAATTCTAAAGGGATAGGATATTCCAAACTAACTTAACTTAATTAAGAGCCATAGTGTATATTTCCTAATGGTTTATATACTTTTAAAACTCTAAAAACATAAAACATAAATTAACTGTCTCGTGATTTTTTGGAATACATACATGGGGGAGAGATCAAGTGGTGTTCAGAAAAGTCTCCCCAGTTAGTATACCAATGATTATAGAAATGCTGCTAGGTCAATATCTCTATTTAACCCATTTGGTTCTAGCGTTCCCAATTTATGGATCCAAACTGTCTCCCTTTTTCGTAGTTCCAGAAGTCTACTACCTCCTCTGTTACCTTTGTGTATTTGTTCTATAGCCTTAATGAAAAAAGCCTCTTTGTTTTTATTATGAATATTCGTAAAGTGGTTTATGAGAGGATTTTTGAGGGTTCCTGCTTCTATATTTGTCATGTGTTCTAGACAGCGGATTTTTAAACCCCGTGTCGTGCGTCCTATATATCTTTTTGGGGTGTTACAGGTGCACTCCAGCATATAGACTACATGATCAGATCTACAATTTAGTAGACCTTTAATTGGATATTTTTCTCCTTCTTTTCCACAGTCTATAAATTTATTAAAATTTTTATTCTTATTTATATGTGCACAGCACACACAGTTTTTTCTTGCACATTTGAAAAAACCTTGTATATTAGTAATCTGACTTTTAGGTTGTTTATCTGTTTTCCTGATTTTCTGAATGTCACTAGGTGCTAAGAAATTCTTTAGATTCTTGTTTTTCTTGTATGTGACATATGGTCTGTTGCCTATAGTGTCTTTTAGTATGGGATCATTTTTCAAGATTGACCAATTTTTCTG
Organism: Bombina bombina; assembly: GCF_027579735.1. Lineage (NCBI taxonomy): Eukaryota > Metazoa > Chordata > Amphibia > Anura > Bombinatoridae > Bombina > Bombina bombina. Next base: position 959,192,115 of record NC_069502.1, read on the forward strand.
TAGAATGTTCTTAATCTTCCAGTGGCCTTCATTGAAAGTTGTAACAAAATTAATTTTAGTATTAGTATCTCTTTTCTGTATTGCCCTTATTGTATCTGGTGTTGTGGTTGGTTGTGTCTGTAATTGTTGATTATTACCATGTACTAATGTTTCTCTGTTAAGTTGAATTGCTCTATTATATGCCTTTTGGATAGTTTTAGTGGGATAGTGTTTTTCTGTAAACTTATCTTTGAGTTTATTTGCCTCTAATTCAAAATTACTCATATCTGAGCAGTTTCGCCTCAGTCTCTGAAACTGTCCGAATGGAATATTTTCTATCCATTTAGGATGGTGGCTGCTACGTGCGTCTAGGTACCCGTTAGTGTCAGTAGGTTTTCTGTATAGCTTGCTGTATATATTCCCATTTGATACATATAAAGTGACATCTAGAAAATCAATGGATGAGATTTCTATTCTTTGTGTAAAAGTAAGATTCATGCAGTTGGCATTAAGTTCTTGTACATATGTATCCCATAGATTAATCTCTCCATCCCAAATAACTAGGATGTCATCTATAAAGTGATGCCAGAACACAACATTTTTGTTTTTAAATTCAAAATTATTATAAACCATCTCCTCCTCAAATATACCCATATATAAGTTAGCAAAATTAGGTGCAAACTTTGTACCCATGGCTGTTCCTGTGTTTTGCAGATAATATGTTCCTTCGAATTTGAAATAATTATTCTGTAGGATATATCTAATGGATTCTAATAGAAAGTTTCTCTGCTCAAGGGCAATCTGATTAGCATTGTCTAGTGATCTCTTAATCGCACTTATCCCTTGGTCATGAGGGATAGATGTATATAATGCTGTTACATCGAGTGTAGCCCATTTATAAGTTGACTTCCATTGTATTCTTTCTATAATTTGGAGAAGGTGGGGTGTATCTCTAAGGTATGATTTGAGATTAAGTACCATAGGTTTTAAAAATTGATCCACATATTCAGATAGTCTAGATGTTATTGAATCTATACCTGAGATGATAGGCCTGCCAGGTGGTTTGGTCAGGCTCTTGTGGATCTTTGGTAGGTAATAAAATATTGCCATTTTCGGTTCATCATTTGAGAGGTATTTTCTCTCTCTGTCCGTGAGTACTCTGTTTTGGTAACCAGAATTTATGTGTTCCATATACGTTCTCAGGAATAGAGGTGTAGGGTCACTTTTCAGGGTCGTATATGTCTTACTATCAGAGAGTTGGCGATTAGCTTCCTCTAAATAGTCTTTCCTGTCTAGAATGACTATGCCTCCTCCCTTGTCAGCCTCCCGTATCACAATCTGTTCATTATCCATTAGTGTTTTTAGCACCCTTTTCTCTCTTATGCTCATATTATGTTTCTGGATTTTGTAGTTGCTGCAGAGTTCCATACAGTCTTGAATGACCTTATCCTTAAACATGGTTATGTATTTTCCCTGTGATTGGACAGGGAAGAAAATGGACTTAGGTCTTAAGCCACTATTAATAATACTTAATTCATTTGAGTCAACTTCTGGTCCAAAATAGTTATTACAATCTATTTGTGAGTGATGGTTGTTCCCATTCTCTAGATCCATTAAGGCTTCCAGTGTTTCTAAATCTGATTGTGTGAGGTTAACTGAATTTTGTGTCTTTTTATCTTTTTCAAAATGTCTAACTAATGTTAGTTTACGTATGAATTTATTTATGTCAATAAATAATTCAAATGGATCTGGTTTTTGTGTAGGCGCAAATGACAAACCTTTTTTTAGAAGGTCTGTTTCGTCTAAACTTAGATTGTGTGTGGACAAAT